>NW_006799975.1:1157657-1195483 GCF_000485575.1 Poecilia formosa
ACACACACGCACACACACACACACACACACACGCACACACACGCACACACACACACACGCACACACACACCCCCACACACACACACACGCACACACACACCCCCACACACACATACACACACACACACACGTTTACGTGACTATCTTTGTGGGGACTTTCCATTGATTTCCATTCATTTCTACAGTCTAAACCTTACCTTTACCATTTTCCTAACCCTAACCATCACATACCTAACCCTAACCCTATCCAAAACTCAATTCACACCTTAGCCCTAAATCTGACCCCTGACCCAAAAAAAGGGTTTCCCCTTGTGGGGACCAGGCTCCCCACAAGGGGTCCTTGTGGACCAGGCTTCACAAGGAGCAATTGGTCCCCACAAAATAGTATATGTCAGGAAAATCGTCCCCACAAAATTGATCAGAAAAATTAATCTGAGTCACCACATTTTCTGCAGGCTACTTTTTGAAGGTAAAATTTTTGCTGCTGAATATAAACTAAAACAAAAATCATACATAATGTTATGAACTCAATGTCTAAAAATAAAACTATATTTTCTTCCATATTATTCTAATTATTACATCATCCTTACATACATTATCTAAACACGCTTTTGTGTTACGGTAATTTGGAATCAAACTTTTTAATGTCTCAAACACATCGGATACGAATGCACACTAGAATCCATCATACTGCTGTTTTTCTCTTTTCATACTCTAGATGGCGGTGTTGCCATAATTTGGCGTTCTGTTGTGTCCTGACAGTTCTATAACTGAATTTGCTGCTTGCTTCTCAACCTGATGAAGAGGTGAAAAGAAAATATCATGTGTTTATTGTCAACTCATTAACTGAAAACAAATTTATATCTTTATACCTAATGTGTCACTAAACCACAAGAGGTTAACACTCCTTTTTATTTGTTTTCCTTCTCAAGACTCTCAAGCAAAACAACGAGGAAATGGGAAGGTTTATTTTCTAGTAATGTCTGTTCTTCTATTTGACGGGAGGCTTCTGAAAAGAAGGGAATATCAGACCATTAGTCTGATTCCAGAGATGAAGAGGATTGATGTGTAGTGTTGTTTTATTGCCGTCTACTTGACCAGATGAGTGATGGTCTCCTGCTGTGGCTGAGGTTGGTGAACTCACGATGGTGTCACCGTCTCCTGGAGGTGTTTCCAGGTGGAGTAATATGTGGGTCACTTTGTCATTTTGAGGCTTCTCCTGCATGCTGTTGTTTAGGAATTACCACATTTGCACATTTAACAAGATTACTATAATGCAGCCTGGAAGGAAAACATGAATGAACTGGTTGATATCGCAAAATTATGCAGGGAATAGAAGGTTCATTACATGTATTTATGTAAATACAGGCATTGAGAGAATATGTCAGTAATTTCTGACATGAAAAACATGAGCATTATTATTGGGCAAGGCAATTTTATTTCGACAGCACCATTTGTAGATGAGTATATCTAAAGGTTATCAAAACAAAGACAGAAAATCAAAACACCTTTAAGAAATCACTTATGCATTGCATAAAAGAAACAGACTGTGTGAAAAACAGTTATTAAAAACGTACTTTTGATTGATTTTTAAATCTACAGGTACAAAAATGTTCCACTGCATGAGAGAAAGTCCTGATCCTCATGTATTCATACGTTTGTTCTTCAGTGAGATCAAAACAGGCCACTTTTGCTCGTTTTATTATTTTTTTTGCCTTGACCTATAGGTGGTAGCACTGATCATTTAAGATGGCAGCAACCCAAGCAGAAGGCAGACAGGAAGGAAAAGCTGAAAGTCAGCTACTGTTTTCTTTCCATATCAAGTTTTAAAATACAAACAATTCAGAAAAAGACATTTTCCCATCTAATCTCTGTAACATTGACTCTGCCACACTTCAAGTCCAAACTCAGAACTCATCTGTTTTAAGTGGATTACGCTCTTTGATTGTAATCGCATTGTCTTTTTAAATCTTCAATTGTACTTCAATGTTACTATGTATTTCAATTTTGTGTTTGTTTTTATGTTAAATTATGTAAGGTAACCTTGAGTGTCAAGAAAGGCGCCTACAAATAAAACGTATTATTAATGTTTTGTTCCACTATGTAAACTTATTCAGTTCAACAAAGGCCGAGCTTTATTAGAGCTCCACCTGAATAAGTATTTTTGATCACATTTTAAGATTTATTGCCTCTCAGTGTTAGGGGTAGGATGTGTAGACTGCAGTAATGTCTTGAGAAAATAATTGGTAATGCCTGTAGAAGAAAGTTCTTAATGAAATATTTATATATATACACACTAAATAACTCATTCAACAGGCAAAGACACATAGTGTAACAAAAAACTATTTATTAATTCACAGTTCTTGGGGAAAAAATTCCATCTATTTCTAGTGTAGAAAACAAACATTCTGGTTTTACTCATGTCTACAGGAGTGGCAGGAAAACAAAGAAAACTAACCAACAGCACAGACACATATCTAATCCACCACAACCTGCGTTTGCTGCAAAGTCTTCAAATAATCTCTTAAACATGCACTAACCAAAGGAACCTATGTTGGTGGCAGTGTTTTTGTTCATCTTATATTTCCATAGAAATATCTTGATAAATCTCATTTACTAAACACTTTAATTCAATGACATAAAGGAGAAGCACGACACTGCAATTTATCGGCAAATGATGACATTTGACAGGCAACCATGAAGTTGAAAGGAAACCTGTGAGGCTGGCAAGTTTTATTACGATGAAAATGATGCACAGACTGGAGTCGAGGAAGGCATCGCTTAATACTAAATACTGCCAGGTGAAATAATACTGCACAAAAACTGATTGACTATTATTTTTGATTAGCACCAAATAAAGAAAAAGAAAGTACTTTAGTGTTCGATATTTAAAGTGTACATTGCTGTAAACAGTATTTGCCCCTACTGTCTTTTAATAATCACTCTGTAGAACAATTGATTGCTGTAATGTAACGAGCATTAATACAAACAAAATATATTTAGCAGTAATTAAAGGAGTACTTAAACATGTCTTGAATAAGTCTACATATTCAATATAACATTGGGGAACTGTGCGTATATATATCTTTTTTGCCATCAGTCTCTTTCTATCTTTCAGTCTTTATCTATTGCATCTTTTTCTTTCTCAGTAACTATCGGATTTCATTACAGAGACCACTGTCACTGGGGAGGGAAAACTGTTGATGGTTAGTAGTAACAATGTTCATCCATCTATCACTTGCTTTACATGTACCCGGGGTCAGCAGCCTGGGTAAATGAACTTCCCTTTCCCCAGCCATTCGGGCCAGCTCATCTGGGGAAATCCCAAGGTGTTCCCAAGTCAGTCGTGAAACTTAGTCCCTCCAGCGTGTCCTGGGTCTTCCTCTGGGACTCCTCCCAGTAGGACGTGCCTGGAACACCTCAGCAAGGAGGCGTCCAGGATGCTGAGTCTACACTTTAAGTTTGCCAAGCAAGCGGTGTGGCTTTTATGTTAGACGTGTAATATTTTCCAAAAATGAGCCCTCGTAGAGGGTTCTTACAAATATCGGTACAGGTTAACCTGCTCCAAATGAGTGACCCACAGCAAGTTACAAAAGTTCGGAGGAGCACGAGCAGGGCCCTGGCAGCTGCACAAGGCCACCATAGGCTACCATAAGCTAATCAGTTAACTATAAACCTAGTTTGAGAGTTTAGAGTTCAAAGTAGCGGAGCGACCACGCAGGATCAGAAATATGTCACGATGTGATCTAACCTAACTGTGAACACCTATGTCAATCTTCTATGAGCGGACGCCGGTTATGTTCATGGGGCACCTCCATTGGATAATGGTAGGAAAAATGCTGGAAGGTCTAGCAAACAGTGTGTGATATTGAATTTAAGCACATACTGCAGAACTAGCATCCAAAACACACCAGCAAGTCAATTTCTTGATGCTTTTAAAAAGGCCTTTTGGAGTGGCCAAGTTAAAGTCTAGATTCCAATGATGAAAAGACTCATTACCAGTTATCAAAAACACTTTATGGCAGTTGTTGGTAAGGATGGAAGAAACAGTCATTGTGTTTGGTAGGTAAACTATTGGTTTGGATAAGTTTTAAAAGCATTACTTGCAAACTGTCTTTTTTGTATTCACTCTGGTTGTTTTTTTTTTGTATCAGATATTAATATTTGATGATTTGAAATATTTAAATGAGATAAGAAAAAAAACACTGAAGCAGATATGGAGGTATGTACTTTTCACTTCAAGATAAATGATAACATTTAACAAAATTAAGAATAGGCAGTGCTTTACACGTATCTGAACATAGAGTTTAAAAGAAGGATTTTTGTGGCATGGGCTAAAATCTTTTACTGAAACTTTTTCCAAATACTTTAAAGGACTGACTGTGTACATTTCCAAACCATCTGACGGATGAAACAAAGTTTATTTAAGTTACAAGTAAACGCAGCAGGTATAAACTAAGTTTATAGAACAAGTTGGTTTGATTTTGGATGGATTGTGTATATTATGAGTAATTTATGGAATCATCCGTTCGCACACACACTTCAGACAAGTCAGAAAAATGTAAAAAAAACCTTGATTATCTATATAACATCTCTTCACCTACAACACAGAAGCTACATTGCATACTCTAAAAGGTAGAATCCAGCGTATAGACTAATCCTAAAATCTCATAATATTCTTCTCATAAATACATCTGCTCATTTAAGTTCTTGTATTATCAGTAGAGGAGTTTGAAAGTGTAATAAATAAACTTCTCAGTTTTCATCACCCAGTAGCAGAGGAGTCCTCCAGTAAAGACGGAGAGAGTCTTCACATCAGCTTTGTCTGTCCTGGAACTGCAAAGATCTGCTTAACACCATTTATTTACCAAGACTAATCAAAATCTAATCAAGCAGCCCCTTCCAGTGAGGTTGTAGAAATTGACAGGGTGGCTCTGTGTTTATTAGGTCCGACATGTTAGAACATCTGCAAACGGACCTAAGAGGTTCTTGTTAAAGATGCACCTCACCCACACCAGGTAGGTAGTAAAGGGCTTTATGTTCTCAGAAAAAGTGTAATTCTGTTGAGGAAGGATATAAGGCATGTAGGTGTTTTCTCCCTGCTCTTGGATCCATACCTCATACTTAACCTCTCTCACCTTCAGGTACTTTAGATTCCACGGGATCTGCCAAGAGACTGTGAGTTTGGCCTCATTAGGGGTTTGTACTGATGTCTGACAGTGGGCTTCTCTGACCCGGCCAGGGTGAACTGTGGTGGCTATCTTTGTTTTTTTCAGGCTAGGCTTACTCTTCATGCCATCTTTGAGGACCTTGAGGAATGACGGAATGTCTACCAAAGTATCCTGGTAGATCCGGAAAAGCCATTCCGGGTTCCTGCAGCACAGGTGCCTTGGGACGTCCGTACTTGTCAGGATGCGCTCCTGTTCATCTTTTTCTAAGTGGGCAATGCCACCTTGCTCCCACGGTCTGTCTGGATGGGTGACAGTGTTTTCCTCCTTAGAATTCCTCCAAAAAATGTAGTGAAGGTCCATGCCTGGTAGAGTGGCGAGGGTTTTATATGGAGTATACTGCTCTGGGTTCACAGCAAAGGGGAACAACTCTACCACAGTTGCACCTCTGGGGAGGAACATTGAGGTGATGAGCTGAGCTCCATGCATGCTGACCAACATGGAAGCAGAGCTAATCACCTGGATGATACTAGGAAAAGACTGCTCCTCCAGGGATACTGTAACCACTCTCATCTGGAACTCCTGGGCTAAGGCCATTATTAGCTCTGCTTCATTCAGAATTAATCTTGTGGTCGAGCGACTAAACACAGCGATGTATTCATCTTTCTTGTCTCTCTCCCTCTCTTGCTCTGAGCTTCCTCCATCCTTCTCTGCCTCGTCCTGCTTTGTTATGTTCATTTTCTCCATTAAAGCCTTGGCAAAATGTCTGATCTCATTCCCTGAAACCAAAATGTTGGCTTTGGGCCCCTGTGGCTGAACAAACCCATACTGGTACCAGGTGGTCATTTTGGACAAACCAACATAAGATTTAGTAAAACACATTAGTTTTCCAAAGTTCCTCAACTGCTCTTTAAGAAGTGGCTGCTTGCTGCTGAGAAGTCGATAGAGGTCGAAGTGCGGCCCTTCACCCCAGCCTTCCATGAACACGAGACGTGCCTCATCGTCCAAGTCGGAATACTGTTTCATGGTAAAGAAGGCAGGGAGAAGATCATCGTGGAATACGTGCATAAGGTTATCCGGATTGAATCTGTTGAGGATCAGAGTCACATCTGGTACAAAAACAGGTTTGGGCATGAACTTTAAAGCACCAGCTGGGAGTTCTAAAAAGTTAAAATATTGGGTGTTGTGATCCTCTACTGAGGATAAATCTAGTAGGGCAGGTTGAAAGCGCCTAGATCCAAGATTAGGCAGCATGACAGAGGAGTTGGAGTGGAAAAACACAAACTCCTCTGCCTCGGAGGAGTAGCACAAATAGTCAAAGCGGCAGATGCGGTCGGTGTGCATCTTGCCAGTACACACCATGCGGGTGCCATGTTCCTGGAGAGATTGCAGGGCAACATGGTAGTCGATACGGGCCTGAGAGAGCTCCTTGGACTGCTGTGTCATATGCAACTCCTCCTCCAGTGAGGCTGCATGCTCGCTTAGCTTGGAGTACTTCCAAAGTAGGGCTGCAATCACGGAGACGAGTAACCCATTAATTAGTGCACCAAAGCTCATCCTGCAGCCCGCCACAGAAGCTCGCATCACTGCAGCCACTGAGGACCCGGCGCCCAACTCCAACTGGCCTCCAACCTCAGAGGGAAGTGGCAAAACATTAACTGCCAAACAATGACCTGAAACAAAGAAGAGAATATAGAGATGAGAGAAAATTCATTGGTATCCCATTATAGAACAGCAACAAAAAAAAAAAAAAAAAAAAAGCTTCTTATTGCAGTAGCATCATCGTACTGAACAGCTTGTTGACAAAGGCATCAAAAAGTTGCAGGATGGAAACTCTCAAGGACTGGACATTGGCTCCCATAATCTAGAAAGATTAATAAAATCTACCTCTTTCTGTATACTACAATGCTGTGAAATGGACCTGCTGGAAGACTTGGTACAGTTCAACAGTAAATAAGAGGTTTAATAAAGTGTAGAACAGCTGGGGTGCCAATAATTTTGCCACTGCTAATTTGGTTTAAAAAAAAAACAACAACCTTAAAACGAGATTAGTTTTTAAAATATTGAATAAATATACTTAACAGATGTTATGCTGCTGCTGTAATAAAATGTGAATCAATCTGGAGGCTGCTTCCACGTCTTTATCAGAGCTGCCAATAAATGTAGATGAAAAGGAACATTTTCTGTGACTGTTACACATGAATACATCATTTATGCATATCTAAACAGAGCTGTACATATTTCCTTCCTGCCCTGTAGTTTGCCTTTAGATGTAACAGAGCACAAACAACTGACCTCCAGTCAGTAAGTATCAAAAACAAATATCATTTGCATTCATATTACAGTTGCACAATATACTGAATTGCAAAAGCCAATATAATAATTGTAAGCGACTGCTTGGGACACAATATTTGGTAGAATACTATATTTCATTAACGTTTCAGCTGTCAGGCATTTACACTCTGCATAATGATAATATCTGGCCCTGAAATTATGCTTGGTGGCGATGTGTATTGGAAAAAAAGGGACAGTGTGAGGAAACTGAGGAATAATTCTCATCCATGTCTGAATCAGGTTTAAGCCAGTCTTCCCCTACCCTGGTCCTCTTGTTTCAGTCCAGATGATTTCAATTAACAAGAGTTTGCTGAACTGTAATCAGCTGAATCAGGCAAATTAAAGCAGGGAAACATCTAAAACATGCAGGGCAGTGTGCCACAAGGACCAGGATTGAGAAACTGGTTTAAGCTATAACGTAAATAATAAAAAAAACATTTCTTGATATTGTGCAACTCTGATTCATATTCCCATTTTATGTCTGAGATTATGCTACTTCTATAAGAGAGAAATTAATTTAGCACATTTACAATTTGGGGTACCAATGAATGTGGATAAGTCTGTAAGCTAAGGAGAGTAAATACCAGTCTAAAGAAAAACATCAACAAATATGTTTGTTGAATCTGAATCAATCCTCTGAGTAAAAATGGGCAAGACACTAATACAGTGTAGGTATGTTAGTGAAGCAAAACCAACAAATCAATACACAGACCATATTCCATCTTTATATAAGATGGATTCAGACATCCATCGTGTGGTCTTAGCTCTCACCTTTGGAAACAATCTCCCTTTATTTTTACAAACCTATTCTCCTCACCTTATGTCCACTCTGATATGTCAGGACAAATGAGACTGCGAGCAGGCACAGCAAGGAACATTGCTCTCTGCTCTCCTCATCTGCATACTGAGAGAACAAGTGAGTCATTGAGAGACGCCAAATCAAAGGAACAGCTAATGGCCAGCAGCTGCCTGCACACACAAAGCAACTGGCATGCTAAATATCCCTTTAAGTGCTAGTCTAATTAGCTAAACAGACTTACATCAAGTTTATTCTGTTCAATTCATCATCATGCAATCACTAATAATGATAAATAATGATATTAGTACACACCAATAATGTTGTAGTGTCTGTCAGAAGCTGGTCTCTCAGCAGGGGCTCAAACTAAACTAAGGTAAGAGTCTATGTGGACACTGAAATCTTAATTAATTAATTCACTAAGCTTTGAACAAAATGCCCCTTTAGCACATACACTGAATCATTCTGCCCATGTTGCCATCATGCTGCTGCTCTCACAGCACTACCAGTCTGCAGTCTTCCTTACTCTTTCCATTCAGTCCCTGAGCTATTTCTGACATCCATGCAAGTGCAATGTCACTGGCAATAGGGTCACCTTTTTAGTTCAAACTCAATGGAGACACACAGGCACAATGCAGGCACAGTAAGAATGAAGCAATGAAATGCTGGGTTTATGAAAGACAACAGAAAGGTTCACATCTCGATGGTCATCTTGAATATTTAACTGAGAAGTGTGGTTAATGACCAAATATTTCCTGTGCTATCAGTCTACTCCCCAATGGGTAGTCAAGGACGGCTCTTCCAGGACCTAGACTGAGACCACATCCTCCAACACCAAGACCAGAACTTCCAGACCACGACCAGGACCAAACCTACCGAGACCAAGATGAAGATCCAACCTTCCAAGACCAAGACAAAGATGCTCCAAGACCAAGACCAAATGTTTAGAGTTCAACTAATATTTTCTTTTTTAGGATACTGAGGATTTTTTGTACACCTCAAAATACAAAAATGAATGGTAAAACGGTAAATTATTCAAACAAAGCTATTTTTAAACTAATAATTATAACGATAACTAATATTTAAGTTATTAACTGCAGCCATGCATTGATGATACATAATCTGGGAGATGAAGCATCAAAAGGTCTTCCAGAGTCACACTGATCTGACAAATGTTGCTCAGTAGAATCTGATGCAGATAATAAAATGATCAGGATGGCCAACAGCTGAGCTAATTTGGAAAGAAGTGAATGGATTCGAAAAGGCTGCATGAGGATCACGACAGAAACTGAGCCTCATGCTTTACGCATTCCTCAGGTGAATGCTGCAAGTTGTACATCCTGTTCCAATAGATCCACAAATCGCAGAGCATGTCCTGTAAGCACACAGGCCCCTGGATCTAGGGACATCAACTTGTACGAAGAGGAAGAACAAATTGATCCACAATGGTTGCTTGGTTAGTGTGGAGATGATAAGTGCTGTGATGATCAGACAGAGTTAGTGCTTGGTAGCCTGGAGGGTTTGGTGCATTTTAATCAGAATCCTGGAAAGCAGTGGCAGAGGGTCCAGTGGGAGGGGAGTAGTGCACGGTCACAGCCAGATTTCCTGCTCTCCTCCAGCCCTCCAACTGTTTGTCTCTACACCAAATCCCCATAGCTTCTATATTTCAGTTAGTTCCATAAGTGCTCAAAAGCTTCCCTAAAGCAGTGGTCAACTCGGAGCTGTGTGTTTAGCCGAAGTCTGGACCAGTGTTCCTCTTCCTTCCGGACACCTGCTGACCATGACAGTGTGTCGTTATTTGATGTTATTTTTATTTCTAGACCTGAACATGGCCTGTCAGCTTGGATCAAGTTGCCTGGACCTCAGTGTGGCACCGTGGAGGATTAATGGCCCAGCAGCCGTTACCGGGTTGTACCAAGACAAGTCTCATACCCGTTCTCACTTTGCATCCCTTTCTTCTTCATGTCCAGACAGACTGCTAAAGCTCTGCAATCTGCTCCAGAGGAAGAGACAGGAAAAAACCACTGACTCCCTGATAACAACAGCCAGTGAGTGTGAGAAAACCCCCATGGTCCATGTTTGATGCATCACATGTCTGACAACTTGTCTATTGCAAGCTAAGGGTAAGTACTTGATTTATAGCACACTGCTTTAAGTTGTCTCTTTCCTCTCAGGGTACATGGGCTGGTGTGGGCTTTTTGCTGAATGTTGAAGTGACAGAGACAAAAAGGAAAAAAATGAAATGTCGGCAAAAACCCCTGTAGAACATGACTCCAGCACAGAGCAGGAGGAGCATGTGGAGACATAGCACCAAAACAAGAGCTACACGTCTCCACCACGGTGTCCAAGTCTCCTGCATACACACTGAAAGACACTGGTTTATAGGAGGACACTGGTGTTAGCACGGGTACTACCCTTTTCTGTCCTGTTTCTCATTATTTAGTGCATCTTCATGCACCTCAGTCTGAGCAGGCGTGTCATTCTTTACATCAAGAATGACACGGCTGTCTGGATGTCAAACTAACACACAAAAACAGGTAAAACCCAGAAATAGATTTCATTCTTGATGCCATATTTATAACTTACGATCAGGGAAAAGGAGCAGCTCAAGAACATGTTGTCCACACTGACATGAACAATTGGCTAAATTCTATTTTTCAGCTGCACTGTCGTCTGAATGCAAACACTTTTCATGAAAGATTTGGACTTTTCACACTAATAATGTTGAAACCCTGGGAGCACTTGACAATCTGGCAGAAACGGCGACGTTTTAGCAGGTATTTTTAGACTGCATCTCACCACTGAACCTGGGTGTTCTGAGAAAACAAAGAAACCTGTTGTTTAAAGAGAGAGATGCTCAAAATGACATCACTGCAACCTGAGTTTTACACATCGACGCTGGAAGTGTAAACTTGTAAGAGCACAGAATACACACCTTCCTACAATCACAGGTACATCTTCAGAAAATGTCTCACAGAGCACAGAAGTAACAAAACTGTTTATGGAGACAGCAATTATTCTGATTTTAGATTATTCTGATTTTAGATAGAAACAGAACTAATTGGGGCTGCTGCATAGTTTTTAGAAGCTACAGTGGACTCCCAGTATTTGTGGTGGCTAGGGAGCTCATTAGCTGTGCTCTCAACTGGCTGCTAACACCTGTTAGCATCTACAGTCATATTTTTCAGTCTTATTATAAGAAACAACGAGGGAAAAATAATCCATCCTGGTAAATATGCAGCCATAAGGAACAGAGTTTGGGATCACTCTGTAAATATCTACACTGCCCCCAAGAGACCCAACCATGCTTTATACTTACGTTAGCACGATGAACATGATTAATTAATTAATAATGAAATATCTAAACATTGCAACTGCAAAATGGTTATTTCCCATGAATACCAATTGACTACAAATGAGAATATATCACCAATCAACTGCTCAGTCAGCTCCAGTTTTGTGGGTCATTGACCCTTTGCACATGACATCACACTTGTCTATAAAGTCCGGTTCACATGGGGAGGTGAGAATGCACAATCGGACTCTAGTGCAGACAACAAAAGGAAACTCTGGTCTGCCTATTATCACATTTATTTAGTTGATTTCGCTGTAAAAATTGTCATAGGGTGCTGAGTGGTTGACAGCACAAAACAGACAAATGTGCAAATTAAACTTGTCATTTTATTGTAAACCTTTTGATGGACACAGAAGACGGCGATGGATAGCTCCATCAATCATTAGGACTGACAATTGGCATATTTATCAAATTGCAGTGAACACTTTTTACAAGGTAAGGAGATTCATTTTCAAATACTTCATAAATAAGTAAGATTAGTAAGATACAATTAAATATTGCATTATGGTGAAGGTACGCGACTAATCATTAGAAACCAAAGAGAAAATGCCCCACCATCATTTAGCTTACCCTGTAGGGAAAAAAGGTTAGCATCTAGACTTTTGTACACTTTTAAGTCTGCTCTGTTTTGAGAGGAAATGCTGTGAATTCAGGCAAATTTGATCAAATCAAAAACATGCCAGGAGGAAGGAGGTGTGGATAAGTTTCAAAGCTAGCTATTTCTAACTTTTGTAAATTTCGTTGTTTATTAGCCCCAGCTAGTTGTGCTACTTCCATAGACAAATTAGCTCGACTTGAACAAATAGAAGCCATAGCTACACGGTCAAAAACAACCTCGGAAAACAATCACAGTCACTTGGTTCAATACCGCTATCCCTCATTTCTGAAGTCCATCATGGTGCCTCAGCATGATTGACATTGTTGCAAAGTGTCAGTACATGCCCACAACATCATGATCCTCCTAATAATCCTCAGTCTATTTCCAATAAAACACTGCAGCTCTCCTCATTGTTTACACTTCAGCAGAGAGCCATATGCTGCTGTGTGTACAGCTGAGCACTTCCTCTCTCCATGTTGCCCATTGGTGACCTCAAGTGTCATACATACATTTATTTCACAAACTGTTAAGGTAGTGTCAAAATCCCTTTCATTTCTTGTGCCTAGTTGTGAGATAAAGCCTTTAAAGTTTGTGTTGAATATGAATCCAGCTACTAATCCAAAGAATAACTTTATTCTAAATAGCTCATTAAAAAAAACAACAAACAACGAAAAAAAATCGCTTAAAGTTGGTAGAAAATGATGAGTGAACATCTGGGAAGAGGTTCATCGCAGGCCGTTCTGACATGATCACAAATAAACCCTCACATTTATAACCTCCTGTGAACAAACATTTGGATCTTTGCAGAAGAATGCTATGAAGTTAATGCTAACAGACAGCTTCCTTTATAACAAAGCACTCAACCACACACTGGGTCTGAATATACCAGCACAAAAAAAAAACATGCAAATCAATTCATATTCATGCATTTCCACATCCACAAAGTACTGAACTGAATTATTTCCTCCTAGAAAAAGAATATTCCCAGAAGGCAACTGAACGCTCTCCTTCACAGAGAGGCGCTGCAGTTACAAGAAAATAGGCAAATAAATCCCCCTGAATGGCTCTGAAGACAAGAACAGAAGTGCATATCAAAGAAAACAACCCTCCTATGTGAACCCAGGCCGGGTCCCTGTTAGGAATTCAGGACCTTTAGATGGACCCAGACTGAGTCGTCCTTCATTATATGCTTGCAATTATTTCTAACCTAGCTAACTTGTAAGAAACATGAAGTATGTCATCATGTGAACCTTTTGTTAAGTAAAGCAGGTCCAGACTTGGACTTGAACTGCACCCAAGTCACAAAAACAAACACTAGGGACTTGACTTTTACTTTGCTGGAGATCAGAATCTCATGTAATCAGGAGTGAAAGGTACAAATCAGTAGGGTTTGTTTTGGTGCTTATTGTCCTCCTGTGTTCACAGAAACAACGACATTTCAGTGCCACAAAACAGACCTAGAATGAGAAAAAATGTCTTGTGAACATCTGTGCTGTGATGCAGAGATGACCTCCGGTTCATGTGACCAGCTGGCTGCAGGGTTTAAAAGCACACACACAATTGTTTCTGTAGCAAATACTCTAAAACAAGTTCTCCTGATATCTGTTAGAAAGGAATAATGAAAGGGAGATGTCTGAACACACACTTCCTGTGTAGAGCTTCATGACAGACCTGCAGCACCTTGACCAGAGGTCACATGGAGGTGAACATTCGGTCGGGTTGATCTGTGATTTCTGAATGCCAGGTGGCAGCAAACATCAGCCAGACGTCTGGAGAGGAACCTTCCTGACGCCTCCCATCTGACCCATCTGACTGCAGCAACACCACCACCACTTTTCTTAAAGGGGTAGTATTATGTATTTTCCAGCCAAATAAAATAATTTCATAGCACAATCAAGTAACAATGTTAACTCCAGTTGTTATAAAAATGCTATATATATATGAAATGTGATTTAAAAAAAATTAAACTTCATATTTCAATGCCTTGAAATTGGGTCTGTGTCTCTTTAAAAAATCCTGCTCTTTCTGAAACTCTGCCATCAATACGTCATCACAACATGGTTCCTCTACTGACTCTTTAATAATATTTTTTACCAGCGTTCCACTGAGAAGTAGCTCCTATAAGAGCTCAGCTAATGCGTCGTTCCACCAGGTGTTGCTAATTGCTGCTGGCTAGTCTGAAGGAGATGAGTGGAGGAGTCATGGAGGAGGGCTGTTCTGACAGGCAGAATCAGAAACTGCAGCTCTGAGGAGAAGCTATGTCCTCAAATGTCCACCAGGGAGTTTTCCACAGCCAAATGGTTGCCATGGAGATTAAAGGATTTCTCAAACATACATGAAAGAATCAAAGCAACACTCCAGGTGTGTTTTTGACAAGGGAATAACATCATAACACATTGTAAAACTAAAAAAATGTCCATTTTACATAATATTGTCCCTTTAAAATGTTTGTTCAACCCAGAATTTATTCTTATTGAATTCTACACTTATTCAACCTAGTTTCTAATTATTGACACTAAGAGTATACTGCCAAGTTTAAAAACACAACAGTTGAAATGCTAATGAAATATATTGTAATATTCTACCAAAAATGGTGTCCAAGCAGTTGTTTGCGATCATTGACTAATACTGGATGGACTTTTGTGATTCAGTACATTGTTCAGTTGTAATATGAATGCAAATGATGTTTGCTTTTGATGCTTACTGACTAGAGGTCAGCTGTTTGTACCTTCACTTCTAAAAGTGAAAGTACAAACTGCAGGGCTGTGTATAAATGATGTACACAAAAATAGAAAATATTCCTTCTTTCCATCTACATTTATTGGCAGCTCTGGTAAAGATGTGGATAAGCTATTTTTCTACATAATCATCCAGAAACACCCAGAGAACTAAATTTGAGTCTCAGTTCCGGCTGAGGTTAGAAGCTCCACATGCCTACGTTTGTGATGGTAGGAAAGAAAAATATTTTTCCCAGGCATCACACCACAGAAACCAGATGGCATGTAGATGGAGCCTAATGGTTGTCATGGAGATGTGATGAACCCAAGACGCCTCTTTTTGCTACAGGTCTCCAGCAGAGAGCTTTAAACCGGTTTTTCCCTGCCTGACCATCCCATCCCCCTCACGGTGTGCAGGGGGAGATAAACATGGATCCTCTAATGGGACTGTCCCGGTGTGCGAGTAAATAAAAACATTTTTTCTTTTTAACTTTCTTTCTGAACACAGTACTATTTTTAAACGTGTTTTAGACCAGATTGCAAAGAGTTAACAATAAAGTGCCTAGAACTGTTTATATAAATTCAAAGTGTTCAGCTTTTACTTGCATTTTTTCATTCATATTTGACACTAACTACCATGACAGCCAGCAGCTGGACCCGCTTCGGTTCTAAACATGCTACACTGAAGCATCCAGCTGTGTGTCTGCTGCAGCTCTTACCTGCAGTCCCACTAACAGTCCCAGTCCCAGAGACGGCGTTGCCTGTGCGGCTCTGTGAGGACAGTCCGGAGGTTAGCTCATTCAGGCACCATCAGCTCGCCAGTCCGGAGCCCCAATCCGGAGACAGGAGAACCCCGGAGGAAACAGAGGACACGGAGAAAACACCGGCTTGTTCAGTTACAGAGAACCCGCACCCCCACCTCACCGTGTCTGGCTATGGTCCCGGCCGGCCGGGCTGTCAGGGGGACAGAGAGGGAAACAGAGACAGAACCACGGGCAGTGGAGCCGCTCGGAGGAGAGAGAGGAGTCTGACTGCAGACTCTAGCGGAGCTCCGCAGGAAGCGGAAGTAGCTCCGCTGGAGCGGGTGGGCCTTAGAATTTATTTTCCTCCCTCTTTTTAATTATCTGTCAGAAACAGCAGCCAGTATTCACAATTATATGACCTGTTTACTGAATTTACAAATTTGAATAAAAACTACATATAAATCACTAGATATACAAATATAAGTGTCTAATTATTATTGCTTTAGCGCCCTCTTCTGCTTGGGCGTCAGAACATGTGACAGGTGATGCCACTGATATCTGAAATGAGACAGTTATTACTTAATTCAATGTAGTTTTAATATATAATGACAATGAATTGGCTGCTAATCCCCACTCTTTTTATTGTAATAAATTTTTCATAAGTATTCGTCTGCTAAAGCATGCACTGTAAAAACTCATTGGCAATAAAAACAATAAATTAGATTTGGGAAAAAATACACCATTACTTCAAACTATTTACTTACAAATGCAACTTAAAGTAAAAGAGCAATGATTTGTTTGTTTGTGCTTTTCTCAGTGTACTAATAATTTTTACACATTCAACTCAGTTTCTTCATACCACCAATTTAATGCTGTTCCAAGCTACTTTCAAGGCCCCATAAGATCAAATTTATATGCAAAAATAAATTTAATACAGATGGTTTCAAAGTCAACTACATTATTCCAGTTCAATCCTACTCATTAAACAAATACACCCAAGTTCAGATTATAATTCAAATAGTTGGAAAGTTACTTAAGGAAACCCAGGAATTTCTCACACTGTCCATGCATGTAACAAAAGGGGAAACTTCCTTTTAACAGGAAGAAATTTCCAGCAGAACCAGAACCAGGTTGAGTGTGATCTGCCATGGCCGACTGGGGGTTTGAGAAGACAGAGCATACACACACACATTTAAGCCTTGACAACCAGACATGCTGTATGGGGGTCATGTGGCTAAAAAGGCAGTTTCACTGTCATTAAGTCGGTCACTGCTGAGTGATGACTGGATCAACACCATGGAAGCAGAAAGCATCCATATTGAGGATGTAAAAAGTGGGTTTCCCCTCAAGAACTCTCAGGTTGACACACAACCAGCTCTCTGACCATGTCACTCACATTTCACACACAACTAACTCCAACGGAGCCATAGAGAAGTTCTGCTCTCCCACATTCCACACCAGGAAAACCAAATGCTACAGGAACAGAAGGCAGATAGATCTCTCCTTATGTGGGTTAAATCCTGCTGTTTAAGAGGAGTTGTGTCCACAATGCGTGTGTGTGTGTGTGTGTGTGAGCACACACGCATGAGATGACCTTCAGATGCTGCCAGCCAAACACTCGTTTCTCACCTGTGATTGACTTCTTCACATCATCAGTGCAACAGTGTAAAGGAGGTCAGCTCTCTGGTGAACCTCTGAAAAAGGCGTTGCTGACGTGACATTCGTGCAGGACGTGTTAGCATTCATGCTGCGCCGCTGCTCTAACTCCCTCCATCACGGCCCTCCAGAAGTCAGCTTGCAGGTTTTTCCCCGAGACAGCTGGGAGCTCCGAGGTTAATCCGTTAAAGTCTAAAGTCAGGGTTTTGTCTCATCGACTCTCTTCTTCTCTCCTCTTACAGCTTTCTCCACCATTCATTACCTCAGACACACACATACACACAAATATCAGTGCTTTGAACTGTGACTAAAGCCTCCTTGTGTCTCTGTATTTGTCTTTGATCTGTGTTAAAGGTTAGAGTAGCTTCTGCAGATTGTGCAGGACAAGAGCAGATAAAGTTCATGCTGGAAGCTTTCAGCTAGGAGCTGTAGGCTCACTGTCAGAGCATCAGGGAACAAACATGACTACTGTTTGCAAGCAAAGACTTGGTAATGTGATCATGCAACCTTTTTATAAAATCTTATTCTGCTGAAAACATTAATGTTGCTTCATGGATGTGAAAAGTTAGCTTTCCAGAACTTTTCTAAAGTTGAATGAGATCAGCTTGCTTTCTTCTTTTAGACCTGATAATCATATTTATATTGCTCTGTCACCTACAAGTAGCTTTAACTTGTGACCTACATTTTCAGAAATATTGCTGTTGATATGTTTCATCACATTGAAACATATCCACAGCCAAATCCTTCCTGAACCAGCCTGGTTTAGAAAAACAGATTTATTTCTAGATTAGATCACTGTAGCACTGTTTTCTGGAATCTCCAGTTATATAACTAACTTCAGTTCATGCAGAACACTGCAGCAAGAAGTTTGAACATCACTCATCTTAAAATCTCTACACCAGCTTCCAGTTAAACAGAAAACAAATAGGTTTTAAAATCCCACTAACTTTAATGATTTGCCCTGTTTTTTATGTTTCTTTGATGCTAAAAGAATATAAAGAATGAATATACGCACAGCTGTTTTCTCCAACTGTTAGCTCATGTATTTTTGTTGTGACATATTTCAATTATTTTCTTTTTCATTTTTGTAAAAAGAAAATAATTCTTCACAAATGTCATTTTCGCCCTTAATAATAAACACCTTCATTTGAAAACTAGATCTTGTGCACCCTTTAATTATCTTTGACTAATTTTCAAATTGGTTTGATGTTTTAGAACACCGAAGAGTGACAAATATGCCAAAAAAAAAGGAAGTGAAGAATGGGGCAAACACTTTTTCATCCCACATACTTTAAATCTGACTTGATATGAAAGGACTGAATTGTCTTTTTCTGCACAGTGCCTTGTGAGTCTCAGTTCTCATATGTGGTGAACCAAACCGGCATAACAAAAATAAACTGAGTTGAATTTCAATAAAGAAATAAATTGGTGAAGCTGCCGGATCTGTTAGATGTTGGGTGTTTGTATTTAATGAAGATGGCTTCTTTCACTCCTCTTTCTGAGACTCTACTGTCATGAACTCCTCGTCCTTGAGACATAGCTGAACTGCTGAGTCCTGAACCGACAGCTGACTGTTCTGACCCAGAGCTGCATACACCACACCACTTACCCTGTGTTGCTGTTTAGTCCTTGGGATGAAGTAACCATGTTGCAATCCAAGAAAGGCAGGAATATTTTGCTCCTTAGTATCTCAAATACGTCAGCCAGAATCGACCAAATAGTAAAATAATATCAAGTCTCATCAGGCTTTAGTTCTACTTCACATCCTGTTTCTGTTTCTATTTCTCTTTCTGTGCTCACAAGAACCTCCCAGCACAATGTCGTATAAATGCAGCAATGACATCATCCAGATGGGCTTTAATGAGCCAAATGTAATACGTACTGCCAGCAGCAGCCATTAACTCGGAGTTGTTACACAATTTAAAAAAGGAGCCAAAACATTAGAGTAAAGCGTATCAACAGGGGATAAAGAAAGGAGGACACATTTTACTAGATCTAATTTAGAGCATTTATTCAGAGATGAGACAGAAAATATAACTAAGCCACAAACTAGAGTATGACTGGAATTCTGGAATTTTTAATCTGAGTTAAAAAAAAATAAAAATAAATCTGAACTTTTCACAACTGCCTGATATTTTTTTTTAAAAAAAGCAGTGTGACAGTTCATGTTTAGAAAAGTGTCATTCTGACAAAGAATGTCTCTGCTTCATTCACTCTCTAACGCAACTCGGTTTTTAGCCAGTCGCTTATTTGTTTGTTTATTATTTTTCAATTATGGCTTTGTGACTGCTGTGCATTTTAACACAAAAAAGAAAAAAAAAGAAAATGTAAAAAAATGTTCACATTTGGGTCCATCTTCTTCCCAAAGCTGCTGGGATTTGGTCCAGAAGCAATTTTCTGACAGCCATTTTTAATCCTTTGATTAAAAGCTTATCTCATAAAAACAGGCATCCAAGCCAGACACTGACTGCCTCCAGCACAACACAATAAATAGATAAATACATGCAGAAATGGTGATGTCTGTGAACAGGATGTAATGGGTCTTTGTTTATTTTTATTGTTTTTTCAACTTTATGTTCTCTTTTTGTTGAAGCTACATCTGGTCTGATGTGCTTATCTGTGCCACGTCGGCTGAGTTACTGCCAATAACTTCACCTTTTCCTACAGATGATGCTCTTGGCCCTGTCTTTCAGAAGTTGACCTTGTCTGTCTTCTACAAAAAGCAACCAAAGGAGCTACAGCTTTGACAAACTCTGTTATTGTTGTAAAAGCCTGTTTCTCTCGTGGACAAAGGTCGGAGCGTTTGTCACATAGCCTCTAAAGGCTTTAGGAGCTTATCTGTAAAATGTTTTCCTCTCCTTGATGAAGAAAAGAGCTACTGCTGCCATTACCTTTTTACTTTTCTTTAACACAAAAAAATACACCTGGATCAGCTCATCTGTTTCTTTCTTAGTGTATCTGTTCTGTCTTCTCAAACCCCCAGGCCGTCTGCCCCAGTCAGCTGTGGTAGACGGCCGTTTACACTAAGAAATTTTCCTCTCTAAAGTTGCTACATGCATCCTCAGTGTAAGGGATTGCTGTAAGGTCGATGACACAACTCAAGTGACTGCCCACTGTCACCATGTGCTTGTCCAGGAGGAATGAATGCTGCAAGTAAGTAGCTGTTTCCATTCCAAATGTGCACAAAACTTTGTTGATGTAACTGAGTTTTTTATTGAAAGAAAACACCATAATTGCTAAATTGTGGTTTTTCTGACGAATGGAAACACAGTGAGTGACTTGAAGCAATCTGCTTGATTTCTTCAGATGGAAAACTTTTTAAACTAATTTGAATAATAAATCTGAATTGGACTGCACTGTTTGATAATTAGGATTAATTGAAACACATAATTGAATTTAGTCGACTTTTTTGAGATGATGTGTTTATATGGGTGCTATTTAAGTAAACTGACTTAAAGCCAAACTAAATTTGGTCTGTTTTTCTCCACAGTCATCAACCTTTGGTCACATTGAGGAAATACTTTCATATCCATAGACAGGAGTTCAACTTCCTGTTCCAGTTTGCTCGGTCCAGCCGAGTCACAGGTCCCTCCTGAGATGTATCCTCTTGTTTCTGATGTGCTGGAGGATGTAGTGCCCCCTCTCCTCCACCAGGCGGACCAGAGGCCTGAGAGCCGTGTACCCGCCACGGCTTTCCCAGAACTCCTTGTCTACGTAGAGAGAGCGCAGCAGCAGATGTTCCAGACAGCCAGAGCGGAGCACGGAGACAGCTTTCTCTGGAAACCTGAGCAGAGACGACAGACGACATGAAACAGCTTCACCTGCTGCAGCTCCATGGTAGGGCTAATGCAGCTTCCTCACACCAAGAAGTTTCTATTTGTGCCCAAATTAGTTTTAGATTTTCATTAAGACGTTCTCATTCATTTTGTTGTGTTTATCAGTAAGAAATATAAATATATTTGAGACTATTTAATAACTTGTTTATTGAGTTTTTGAGTAGGGGACAATAGAACTACCAAAGCAGGATGTATTCTTTAGAACTATAAACCAACGGATCATTAATTATGTCTAAACTTTAAACTTATAGAACCCCCCCAGTAAACCCTGGGGCTGTTTTACATCACTACTTATTCCGTCTGTTAAACTTATTGCTGTTGCTAATTGTCTAAGAATCTTTTAGAAGAAAAGCTGAACAGGAGGTGATGATACTTCACAGTATTAAAATTATAATACAAAAAAAATAAATAAATGAATTCAGTCTTACATCTGTTAAAAACAAGAAAGGTTGTGGTTTTTTTTTTCAGTGATCATTTTTGGTGTTAGGCTCCAATCCTTTACACACAAAAAATACTCTTTTAAAATTGCCAAAACAATATCTGTAGTGAAACCTGTTTAATTTAATGTCATTCAATGTTAAGTTAATCTACTGAGGCTATCTGGCAAATGTTATAATTTTGTCTATTACTGGCTTACTGACGCCATCTTGTGGTCGCTTTTATTACTACGACTTGTTTATCAGAAAGGAAGAAAGCCGTTGGTCCATGTATTCAGAAAGAAGCTCTCTTTGTTGTGTTTTCTTAATCTAAGTGCAGAAACGGCATCGTCTGTAAGTACTGTTCTAATTTGCTTGTCATATAAATCATAATTTGTAACCCGTTGACATGTTTTATATGACGATAGATATTTTTACTTGTGTTAGCCCTCGCGTTAGCCTAGCTGGCATTCATTTTCTGTACCTTTGTGTGTTACAGTTTTACACGATTCTCATTAAACCCTGCTAAAGAACCAAATGGAGTGCTTCTTGGTGGACGGATGGGAAAGTGTTTAGCTACCTGTATAGCTGAGTTACTGCTAAAAGTCACAGTGCTTAGCGAGGCCAGGACAATATCTGTTGATTTTAGCAATGGTGACTAGAAAGGTTGTTAGATGTTTTATGTGCGTCCTCCTGTTTCGCAATGTAGATGTGGGCAAGTGTGTGTGTGCGTGTGTGTGGGTGTGTGTGCGTGTGTGTTCTGTTTGTTCAGCAGTCACACTGTTCACTCACTCATCAATGCCCTCAAGCAGCCTGAAGTTGAGGTTGCTGCTGGATTGCTTTGGTCTGCCAGCATTATCTATGAACACGAGTCTGGAAGGATCCGTCTTCCTCACCTGAGCAAACAGACGCACAGGTAAACAGATGGGATTGTCCACTGTGCTATTATTTATTATCCTTTATTTCACTAGGAAAATCCAAATGAGATTAAAAATCTCTTTTAGAAAAGAATCCTGAAGATACTAAATATTGCTTTAATGGAAATGTACTAGTAGAGGTCTACCAATGATTCTACCGGATCAGCATCTGCGACAGATATTTTTATTTTCTGATATTTAGTTTGCAGGTAAATATTTTAGTCTGTAAACTAACATATTTAATTTGTACAGTCTGGATGTGTTTTATTTCCACTTATTTCACCTGGACAACAACCATGCCATGCATTAAAGTGGCCTGGATCAAAAACGTTGGCATTAAGATTATTGTACGATTATTACATAATGAAAAAAAAATTAATTGAAATAATTATCAACTTGTTCAGTAATGATAATAAACATTCCATTACATTAAAACAGCAGAGATGAACAGCATGCTACAGTGTAATCTAAATTTGGAGTGTTTTTCTTTAGCTCCAACGTCATGTAAGGAAAATGAACAAAGGAAACTGGTTCAGTCCATTTCAGCATATTAAATGTCAGCATTCCCATTACTATGATAATAACGACATGGCAACAGCATGAAAAAGAAAAATTGCAGGACTTATACAGCTGTTTGAAACAGCAGTTTCTGTAAGACTTAGATTTTAAAACGGCACTAGTGACGTATAATTGCTTTGCTCACCAGGATGTGAACCAGCTGCAGCTCCTTGCTGTTGCCACACTTAATGTTCAGACGGTTCTCCACGCAGAGTTCTGCTGGATCGGGTGTAAACCCACAGCAGTTCCTGTCCAGACGGTCATTTACCTGGATAAGAGAAAAAAGGAGCACAAGAAATATGTCAGATAAAAATAGAATAAGATAAGGATAATTCTTTTCTTGCCGTTCCTGGAAACAAACTCCAGCTGACCCTGTGGCTGTTGGCTCCTCGTATAGCAGCTCTCCTCATGTTCTGCTAGCAGATACTCCTGCAGGTCAGTCTACCATAAGCTGCTGGGTTTTGTTCTCCAGATCCATGTAAGTCTCATGTGTGACCTTGGTGGTCACTGGTTGTTTGCAACATTCAAGAATACCTGCCTATAAAACGACATTCAGAAGGAGGGCTTGTGGTTCTGGTTGCCTGGTTCACATGCATCATTTTGCTTCAGCAAAGCTCATTCTGTAGAAGCACTGCTGCACAAAGTAAGAGACATTAAACACCAGACTTACCTGCCGTACCCACCTGTCCACCTCTCAACCTGCCCTGTCACCATCAACCAATCAGAATACTCCCCTGACGCTCAGTTCCTCCACTAATCACTCTGACTCTGATATTCTCAATGTTTTAGTCTGAACATTGTCACATTTACCAATAAGTCCCACCTCACCAGCAGCATTTTGGAGGATTTTCACTGCATTTTGTGAATCCCTGATGGTAAAAGAATTACAGTAGTTCAGCCTAGAAGGAACAAATTCATGGACTAGTTTTTGAGTATCACCCCCAGACAGGATATTTCTAAATTTGGCAATATAGAAAGAAGGAAACTAGGTTCTAAGTCAATGTAGGTTTTAAGTAATAATCAACATAAACTTTAAGTTTAGGACTTACTACCAAGAGTGAACATCAGCTCTCTTTCAATCTATTTTGAACCTGATTTCTGGGATGCTGCTGTCCATGGTTCTGAACAGAATTCAAAGATGCTGCAGTGAAAAAGTCTCACAATAACATAATTCATGCTTTATTTGCTAATAATCAAGACTGTTAGTATTTTATTTTATGATAACTTGATTTGATATTTTTCAACATTTTAAGGATTTTATTGTTATTTTTTATGTTGTTTGATTGCAATAGTGCATTCAGTGACAGAATGTAGACTAGGAATTCTTATTACTTTTTTTTTTTTGCAGCTTCTGTTTTCCAAAGCAAATAGCAACAGGTTGGGCTGGGGCCCTGTTGGACCCATCAGATCCACAGACTTAGGATGGTTTCTAATGTCAATCAGTCAATCAATCAATCAATCAATCAATCAATCAATCTATTTTATTTATGAAGCACTCTTCATACTAAAAACAGCTCAAAGTGAAGTACAGATCATTAAAAATAAACCCACATTTCTCACCACGGAGGTCTTCTCATCAGGGTCTTAGTGTGACTGTGTGGGTGTAAGGAGGAACTAAATCAAGTTGACAGAATGAACATCAGCATGTACAACAAGAAAACAGGAAGTGGTGTTTTATACCATAGTCATAGTGCTGATGCATCCTCTAATTACAATAACTGAATGTCAGAAAGCATTGGAGAAGAGCAGGCTGGACAACAGAAAACTCACAAGGCAAGAACCTGATGAGGAGTGGAGGAAACTGACAGACATCTTATCTGCTGGGGACGTAAAAGAACCATGAGAACCAGATGGGAACAATCAGCAAAATGCAGAGTAGCTGAGGCATGAACTGAGGGAAAATGACCCATTGTCACAGAAGATTAACTCAGAAATCTGCAGAAGAGACAACATAAAGCAAAGACTACAGAGTAAGGGTGTTTTCACGCCAGATAGTCAGGGGGACTCAGTTCAATTGGAGACCAAATGTGCAACATTTGTTACATTTCACTCTAACCTGTTTCCCTCCTCGCCTGTGGTGGTGCTGCACCAAGAACCACTGAGGGAAACAACATAAAAACCTCTGAAGACACTGAGCGCAACTTCCTTCTTCACAAAATGCAAACAAAAAGGGAGTGGAGTCAGATTGTAGTGGTTGTAGGATTTCTCTTTTATCTTTGTCGAAAGACCTTGACCCATTGTGCTAGACCTGCATGTTTGTTTTAGTTGTATTTACCCAGAATGCCATGCACTAGAGTCAATTTCCTGCTTTTGAAGCAGTCTCTGGTCCGCTTGGCATTCACATTATGCATTAAAACTGAACCAAAATTCCCTTCAGTGAAACCCGGACCCATTCACACCTGGAGCCACTCTGCTCTGCTCCTGGAGCCACAGGACGTGTCGAGGCAACATGTAGGAACAAGTGTTCAGCTCAATCTGAGGCTATTAGAGGTTGGCCATGTTACAGGGATCGACTACTGGCAGCAAGGGGGAGAATCTGCCTCATGGGTTATTCATATTCAGTCTCACAGATACACACACACACACACACACATATACTTTAGAAGGAGTTTAAATACACACTCCATCTCAGAACAAAGCAGCTCTAAATTACTACTGCAGGCTGTGAAATCAGAGGGTCCATCCTGTTTCAGACATGTCAGAGCGAGCAGAGCAATACATTCAAAACACTGAGACAGTAAACCATTTACTGTACATGCAAGGAAACTAGGCAGAAACAAAATAGACTCAGTGTGTGATGACATCCAGTAACTGTACCTAATCTCCACAATAAAACGTCTTTCTAGATCTTTTATTTTTCTTTAGGTTGGAAACCATGGAAACATAACTCTAGTGAGATACAGGCTAAAACAAAACTGAAAAGAAAACATTGTAAAAATGACAATATCAATATATGCCTTTACTCCTCGATGCTGAATTACCAAGAACCACACACATTTTCTTCTTCACCTCTTAATGTTTAGTCTAATACACAAAGGATTTGCACAGCTTCAGGATTTGTTTAATATTCAGTTTCCTTTTCAGGCTCTTATTTGTGTCTGTGTGCTTGTATTGCTGTCCTGGGGATTTTGATGTTCAGACTGAAAAACACAAATAAATACAAGTTACTGTGAGGGAATAGAAGCTACAGAAGTTACTATTTGAGTAAGAATAATCCCCTAAAGTGACAGAAGCTTAAAGGAAGTATACATACTGCAATGGGAAAAAACAAACTGAGACAGAGACAGCATTAGTGCTGGCACACACACACACACACACACACACACACACACACACACACACACACACACCACTCATGTTCTCATTTAGCTGAAGTTTTTTTTTAGCATAATCACATTAATATTAATCATCTGCAGGGTTGTCATGACATGGTATCTGTAGGTGAATTATGTCATACACATGGATGTATGAACTGTATATATACTGTACATTGAACATAAATACAATTGTGTTTGTGTTCAAATAATTCCTCCTTTTCAAACCTTCAACATGTACCAAT
Organism: Poecilia formosa; assembly: GCF_000485575.1. NCBI lineage: Eukaryota > Metazoa > Chordata > Actinopteri > Cyprinodontiformes > Poeciliidae > Poecilia > Poecilia formosa. The sequence goes on from NW_006799975.1 coordinate 1,184,311, forward strand.
AAAATATGGGAGCTAATTGGTTCTCACAGCAACTACAGTGACTTCAAAGGAGACAACGTAACAGCGTGAAACATTTACGCTTCATTTTGACCCATATTTTCTACTGAAGGAGAACTGCATGCACACCAGACCAAGCCAGCCACACTTGGATTTTTATGAAGAATCTGGTTATATATTGTTGTGTTAAAATGTATGGTCTTCCCTGGAAACATGGAGAAGCAGAAAAAAAATGGCTGTGGACCAGAATGAGACAATTTTCACCTCGATCAACATAGACTGGCAACTGGCTGGTCGGAAACTTATTGGTCTGATCTCTTTTTGGTCAGTAAATGCACCGTCCCTGATTGCTACCCGGTTGTGGTGATAGCAACAGTGGTGCTGTTTCACATAGTCAGAGGAAGCAGAGATATGTAAGAAGCTATTTTAAAGTAAACCGCAACATGTTGATTGATTCAGGCCAAAGGAGAGAGAGCAAAACTTTCAGCAGAAACCAGTAAGGCTGGACAGATTCCAGCAGTGGTGCTCTGCTTTATCCGGTGGAGCTTTAGACTCTGTCTGTTTTGGAACATTACAAAATAATGTAACCATCTCTGTTTTATAGGAAATACAGAAAGATTGAAAACATCATCTCCATAAACTTTTTGTCTAAACTGATTAGCCATAACATAATGACCACTGACCAGCAACCACCTAATATTCTAGAACATTCTACTAAAACTCTTGGATCTGAGTGTTGCAGCGGTGGAAAAGAACAAAACAACCAGAGGAACTAATCAGAGGAAATGTGGTAAAGCTGTGGAAAAAAGAAACTGAGGGAATTACAGAGCCCATAAAAATATTCATCTCCTCAGATTGTTTGCTTTAGGCTTTTGTTGTTTTTACAAATCAAACTCTGTCCCCTAAAAGGGGGAAATTATATAAAATCAACTTTTTTGAGCATTGTATTATGTTAGAAAAGTTATTCCCTCATCAAAAATGTTCCTGGATTGTTGCTTTGATTCAGTCATGGATGTTTGAGAAATCCTTTAATCTCCAGTGGCAACCATTTGGGGGTAAAAAGCACCAATAACAAACCTGCCCTGAATTTTATTTAGGACTATCTGAGTAAAGGGGGATGTAAGTAACTGTATGCCACATTTTTGGGACTTTTATTAGTTAAAAACTTTAAAAGCAAAATATCACTTCTATCCCTCATCATAATGAGGCATTACTTTGACTGCCATAGAAACTCCCAATAAAATACCTGAAGGTCAGAAGTTGCAGCAGGATCGAATGTGTAAAAGTTGAACAGGTTTGAATAATTCTGCAAACCGAGTCAAAAGAAGAAAACGGAAACATGTTCTCTTACCTGTAGTAAGAAGTCAAACAGAGCCAGTCTTCCCCACTCTGCATGCAGAACCCCAACACACGGCTCTGAGCTCAGGCCTGTTTGGTTCCCACACTGGGCCCGCAGCAGCTTCTGGTACTGAACCCAGCTGAGAGGCACTGAGTTCTGGTCGCTGTCTTTATCATCCAGATGCTGAATGTCCGGGTCCCACCAAACTGCCGGCCTTGGCTCACCGTCAGTGAATCTGTAGGGTAGAATGTGATCGCGGAAAGTTCTGAGAACTGCTGGCAGACTTCTGTTGAGTCCGAGGACTCTGTCCAGGTGGAAAGCGAACACCTCAAACCAATCGTCAGGGCGTTTGACCAGGGAGCACAGCCCCCGCTGGCAGCGGCCGCTGTGCCCGGCTCCAGGCTGCTGTGAATCCCTCAGCGCTGGGATGTTCTGTGACAGGTAATCACATTCAGATTTTACAGTTTAGTTTTCATTGAGATTTAAAGCAAATACAAGCACAGTCTGGAAAAAAAAACAAAGTACACCCTTCAGTACTTAATGAAATGATCTGGTCAGAAACACAAAACAGATTCCACATATTAAAGAAAACACAAAGAAAACTAGAATCATTGTTTACCAAACACTTCCTGCTTACATCTATGATAGGAAAGAGAATTTTGCTTCCTGTTGGGTTTTTTGTTGGGTTTTTTTGTTGTTTGTTTTTTGAAGCTGCTTGGTTGTCAATTAGATATTAAACCATTTGTCCTTCCTATCATAAATAGCCAATTACAGCCAGTGTTGTTACCAGGCTGAGCCCCTTCACCTCACTCTGCAGTATTTGCGTCTCCTTCGGTAGTTTCTCATTTGTTTATAATGGTTAAACTTTTTGGGTCTCCTCCTGTGTCTTCATCTGGACCGGAGCTGGACTGTGAGTGAGTCTTTTTAAAACAGCTGTTTGCTGCTCTACAGCACGCAGGACAGAGCTTTCACAGTGCCAACATAGGAAGACATCAGCATGACCTTGCAGAAGCTGCCAATCATTTCAGGACAGCTGAAAAAGGCCAAACACTTCAAACCCATCAGTCAAAAGTGAGAAAATTGCAATGGTCCAGTCAAAGCCCAGAACCAAACCCGACTGACATGTTGTAGCAGGATCTTCAGAGAGCTGCACAAAAACTATGGCTGAAACTAATGCATTCATTTCAATGAATTACATAGATTTTAACGATTTAAAAAATCTAAGACAATTAATCAATTTATTAATTTTTCATGTAAATGTCCTGAGCTGGAACCTTTGTATTCAGGTGTTTCTGGTATGCCCATAAATCTGATGCACGAGCAACATCCTCAAACAAAAGTAATGGAGGACGAAGCCACTTCTCTTGGTCCACTGTTTGTTAATTCTTCCTTATAAAAAAAAACAATCTGATGGGACACAAACAGAATACTGTGTGTTCAAGTTGTGCTAAATGGAGTTAGCCTATCACTGAAGCCATTCAAGCCTAAAATAGAATCTCCATGCTAAACATATAGCAGCAGCACAGATGTTCCAAATGCTAATGTCAGCGTAAACTGTCAACATGTCTAAAGAAGTTCCATGAATGATCAGAAGTTCCTTAAACAGTGGAAACCTAAATGGATAGAATAAAACTTTGCTCCACTCTGATGGTGTAATAACCTAATATTAACAGATTAAAAACAACAAATATCTTGTTGTTGAGCTCATATGTTTATTTATTCAATAATTTAGCAGCATAAAGGGATGGAGGAACATACCTGGTGAGGTGCAGGCAGATCTAGCGCCACTTGGAGGACTTGTCCATGAGCCGGCACCCTGCTCTTACTGACAACTTCCCCTCCAGCCAGGAGCTCCATCTTCTCTATGTCGTCCCTGCTGAGCCAGTGCAGATGCTGCAGGTCTCCACCTATCCTGATCTTCCTTTGGTCAACATCTGAAAAGTCCGGCTCTGTGAGGCCCTGACACCAGTCCCTAACACCCTGCTGAGCGGTGGCTTCAACGTCCGACGCAGCCTCTCTGTCATCCAGTGACAAATGACGATCCTCTCTCAGATCACTAGAGGGCATTTCCTCCTTACCCACACTGCCACGTTTCCCAGAGTGCTTTGGAGCTTTTCTGTATCTTTCCAAAGATGTGTGACTTTGGTTTTGCTTCTCCCTGGTCTGGCTGTCAGTCGTCTGTCTGACTGTGACCTGGTGTGTGTGTCTGTGAGCAGCAGCTTTCCGGACACTTTTTATGGTGTCTGCTGCAGAAGACTTGTGGTCTGTTGTGGAAACATTTCCTTTGAGATGTGTGTGTGTGTGTAGAGTGTGCTTCACCACAGCAATGTGGCTGCTTGGCTTAGTTCTGCTCTGGAGCTCCATGTTGTTGCCTGTAAAGTCAGAACGCTGAGACTGAGTGAATACATCCGCCATGTCTTGGTTTCTTTGCTTCTTGTTGTGAAAGTCAGGATGACTCCTGACTTTCACAGCTCCTGCAGAGTTCGCTACAGCCTTTAGCAGTGCCGAGTGTGTGGACATCTCCTTCCCAGAGCTGCGTCTCCAGGTCCTGCTATGGATGTGAGGAGCAGGCTGCTGGAAGCCGCTGAGCGCTGCAGGCTCCACTACCCTGGGTTTCAACTTCCCCGCGGCACTCAGAATTCTGGACGGCTGCCGGTCAACGTCAGCAGGCGGCACAGGCAGGGGCAAAGTGACCGCCATCACGAAGATCATGAGGAAGAGGAGGAGGAGAGGAGAAAGGAGAACAATCCATCTTGGGCCACAGCAGAGTTTAGACCACACTCTCCAGTTCTGAGAAAATCAAAAATACACAAAAGGAAAGAGGACTGCAAGTCAGAGAACAGCAGAAGTATAATTATACTGGACTAGGATCATAAATCCCGTAGTTAGCAATTTTCTCTAAACAGAAAACAGTGTTTATGCATCTGGAAGGTTCCCTCAGCTCAACTTCTGGTTGCAGGACTGCAGTGTGTGTGCGTGTGTGCATGTGTGTGTGTGTGTGTTCTCCTGTCTGCAGGAAAAGACACATTTCAAGTTTGAGACAATAGCCTATATAGCAGCTGGAGATCGCTGTGATATTTAACCAGAACAGACATCAGAGCTGCAGCCGTGTGTGTGTGTGTGTGTGTGTGTGTGTGTGTGTGTGTGTGTGTGTGTGTGTGTGCGTGCACGCGCTGTGAGCAGCAGAATAGGAAGCTAATGCTTCCAGTATTGACAGGAAAGATGGACCACCCTTCTGAGACCAGCATGAATGTGCCAGGTCCATAATTCGGAGCTGCCTTTCCTTTCCCAAACATTTGGTTCTGCAGGTGGTTTGATCCGACACACTGACAGAGTGTGTCACTGAAGGAAGGTGACAAGGCAGCAACAGAGCAAAAACAGGCTTCAGGAGATCAAGGATTTGCGTTGAAACAACTTAAAGTGTTTCCACACCAGTAGTCCGGTAGACTCGGTTCTATTGAGGACCAAGATTGCAACATTTGTTCCATTTTCAGCTGCTGCGGTTCAGTTTTACACTGCACTGCATCAAATGAACCCAACCCTTTGAAAAACCTGTTCCCCTCTTCACCTGTGGTGGCGCTGTACCAAGAACCACTGAAGGAAATGACTTGAAAATCTCTGAAGACACTGAGACAAACTTCCTTCTTTATGAGACGTAAACAGAAAGGAGGAGAGATGAAGACTTTTAACCGATCGACAAAACGTCACAAATCAAGATGACTTTTATTGCCTTAGACTGCAGACATTCCCACAAAACCTCAGCACCTCTGGAAAATAACTTCATTTCATTTGGATTGCTATCCAGAAAACCAACACAATTTGTAGCATATATGAAGTGCAAGAGAAAACACACAACCTGTTAGAGCGAAAGGAGAGTCTATCGACATCCAATGTCAAGACATGATCAGACTCCCAGTTGAATTTAGATCTGGAATTTAACTTCTACTTTTAATTCATTCACTTCTTTGTGTTGGTTTGTCACAGATGGGAGAGAATTCAGTGGGTATTTCTGCAGGCGCCGTAAATCAACCATCTTCATTCAGAGGCAGGAATGTTTCAGGGTCTTGGGAAATCTTTCCAACCTTCCAGCTGTTAACCACATTCCCAGATTCTCACCGGGCTCTGGGACTTTAGTGAAAGGATCCCATTATTCTTCACCTGGAATGTAAAGGAAAATCAGGCTCTATGTGCAGACAGCAGTGTCTCCTATGGTACACACACTTATGGCCCCATAGACCCACAGAGGTATATGTGTGTGTGTGTATGCGTGCATGTGTGTGTGTGTGTGTGTGTAATAGACAAAGGAATCTGTCTTCCCATAGGATGATATAATGTTTGATCCCATGTGGAATGTTCATTTGTAGCAGACTTTTGCAGCCATGTTTTGTTGCTCTGTGTGTTTTTATGGACGTCTGGGTTCATTCCTTCAGGCTCAGCCTGCTGATGACCTCAGGGAGAAGTTTTAATCTTAAAACGTTTATTATGACATTCATAAAGAATGTCTTCATTCCTACAATCTTGGCTTAAAAGCAGTGAGACAGCTCCTCCTATAATGTAAAAAACAATCTTATTTGCTTTTATTTTCAATATGTAAGTTTTTTTTCCCCACTTGTTTTTTTCTGGATTGAATGTTATCTCTGTGTTTGTGCCTCTTTGTTGTTCTTGTTCTGACTGCAGCTCAGCACCAGCAGCTTCCACCCACCTGCTGCTCTCACATATCTGAATATTTGGATTGGAACCACACTTCTCATCTTCCTCCAACCACCTCATCTGCTCTGACAAGCTGCAACCTCCCAGCTCTTTTCTTTTCATTTTCTTATCTTACTTTTTTTGTTTCTGTAAATGACTGCAGGGATGGTATGCAGCAATATGTTGAGACATGCAACAGGTGCTGCAGCCAGCCAGCCAGCCAGCCTGTCAGTCAGTCAGCTGACTCGCCTCAGGAGAGGATGGAGCAGAGGGAGGACAGGGAATCGGGACAGATGGAAGAAGAAAAACACTCAGTTTCCAGAGAAAAGGTAATGATATGTTCAGTGAAACAATTCAGAGAGAAGCAGAGAAATTAGGTTGCTGCACTGAGTGATTATGTTGAATAAAAGACATTGATGAACTTTCTCACATACCGTGACTTTATCACAACCCAGTAGGGCTAAAGTTTTATGCCGATATGTTATGGTTCTATTGTGATAACCATAAAATGGCAATAAGAACTATTCATTACTTTTTTAGGGTACCTGTATGGCTGACACCGCCATACAGGTACCCTAAAAAATAACAAACGCTGACAAATAACCAGTTTCAATGACAGGAAAACAGTTTTAGGGAGGTTTAAACAGCATTAATTAGAATTTATCATTACAATGACAGATCATATTTATTATCATCATAAGAAATTTCTCACAATAAATGATAAACAATACGATAAATGCCCACCCCTATTTGACAACACTTGGATATCTCCCATGTATTGCTAATGTTTACATTATCATAATCCAACTCACCAAACTTTTCCTCTGTTTTATGAGAACTAGCTGAATTCTCTGGGAATTTTCCTGAACCGCAAACAGGAAGAGATCCACTGTATTCATGAACTGCTAAGTTCATCCTATATTTCTGCTGCACCAGGAATAAAGTCCAGAAAAAATGCAATGTATATGAATATACTCATATCTTTAACAGACAGAAAATGACCTTGTGTAGATTCCTTTGTAAGTACAAACACAGAGGTTTTCTTCCTGTGTAATGAAATGTGAGCGGTCCACGGCCGTGTTCTGCTGTCAGCAGCTTTCTGCTGTAGAATCAAATGACCGCTCACATCGCCCAGGTGGATTATGTTTTGTGTATTTTTATTAGGTACAAGACATACACTCGATGTGTTAAACAGCATAAATTGTAGTGAAAAGATAATTTATTTCACAAATATCACACCAATAATCCTCCCACTAAGACTGTCTGAAAATACTAAGCTATATATATTTACCAACATATTATTATTTGTATATTTATTTCATTTTTTCTAACTGCATCAGTGACACTTTTATAGGTATTTATAGTCAAACTTACGTTTTTTCAGTACTACCAGTGTACTCTGGTAGCCAGGCAGGCAGTGACATTTAGTTGCCAAATTCACTGTTGCGTCTTTGTGCAAAGACAATAAATTAAGTGTAAATCTAAATTCAGTTCAGAAAACAAACAAAATAATTTACTATATAAAATGTAGATTTAGTAGATGGATCAAGCTCCAGATCCAGAGAGGCAGAAAATCATTTCACCAATTTCTGACTGGACCAATCAGATGTCTGTGTATCTGTATAGTTTGAACATCTGCATACTTGTTGTGTGGGGGCCACTAGTCAGTCACTGTTCAGCAGTCTGGGAGCGCATATGCCAGTTGCCCTGGAAACACCACTATAACAGACGTGAAGGCAGCGCTTCTAGTCAATACTAAGACTCCTCATGGGACTGTATGAGGAGTCACATCATAGTCCCTCACAACAGAGATGTCTCTCTAAGGACGACTTCCTCAGCTGCTGAAAATGCAAGTTAAACTCACTCCAATATAAATGAAGTTTGAACCAAGTTAACAGATGGTACGGGAAAATGTTCAGCAAGCATCCATATAACTAAGTCTGCTCATTCCATTTATACCTTAAAGGTTTTGGTGACTTTTAACAACAATAAACTGAGTTTCTGTAGCAGATTTAAAAGATAAACATTCTACTTATGTGTCAGTGTGTGCATGTTTATGTGAGTGTGTGTGTTATCAGTAAATAGTAGCACAGTAATTTACTGTACTGAAGTTAAGTAGATAATCACAGTTTGTTCAGACACCAGTAACCTGAGACGTCACTCAGAAGTAGATTTATAGAAGCAATTCTCTGCACAGAAACTAGAAAATTGCACACTATGGAAGTTTCTATAATTTACAATTTGTCCATTGAAGCTTTCCTCCAGTATGAATATTTTAGTTTAAGTAATTCTGATTCCAAGTATAATTTTACATCCCATAATTGTTGAAAATGTATTTTTTTATTTAGAACTTTATAGGCCTACAGCCCCTGAGTGTATAACACATTAAAATATTGCAAGACAATTGCTGTTGGATATACTTAAAGAAAAAAAAAGTTACACTATATGAAGAAGCATCTAGCAAATTAAAATGTAAATCATACAATACATTTTAACACCATATCTCCATGATTACACTCCTTCATTCTTATATGCTTAAATTTTTAGTGAATCATAGAAATAAAGTGCAACGTGTTTCATTTGTAAATGAAATGGTTAAGGAAAATCTCAGAACCATACGGTCAAATAAAATACTTTTACAATGAGCTTCCTTCCATATTCTGTTTATATGTTAATTTGTTCAACAAGCAAGAAAAAATGAGCATTGATGTTACTGATGCATATAATGTTTATGAAGGCTAAGGCATGAACAGAGGGAGCTTCTTTTTAATGAAAAGTAGCTGAGCTGAGAAGTACGTGCTGAAATGGATCTTTGTGCCATTTAGGCCAGAATGGGAAACCTCAGTCTGTTAACCTGTCAGGACTGCAGTGGTTTATTCTGCTGACATGTAAGATATGCTTAAGATGTTTTCTCCTCCTCCTCATTCTTCTGCAACCTTTATACTCAAAACAGAAAGGATTTGCTATCTGGTGACAGATCAAAATCAATAATTGTTCAAATTAATTTCAGCTTTACTTTCAAACAAATCAAAGCAAATATTGCAAAAGTTTAATATCTAAGATTTTTGTGTTAATCATAATGACAAATTTCATGTTTCTTGTTTTTTTTCTCTGTCTCATTGAGAAACCAGACATCAACACATTTTATTTACCCTGGATCGAGGATCGTTGCCATGCAGTAGAGTTTGGTTTTTCTGAGTCACAGAATCGTCTCTTCATGGCTGTTGCTGACGCTCCCTTCATGGTTTTGATGCCTCCTCATCTGCTCCTCTGCAGCCAGTGCAGTCACAACAGGAATCACGTCAGAGGCTAAAGCTTCGGCGGAGCTAAGTTGCAATGTTAATTCCTCTTCCAGAGCTAATGATCCTGTAGGCTTTTCCATGAGTGTCCACTGGTGAGCAGTGAGGTTGTCTGGCAGCTCATATTAAGACCCAAAAGTTCCCAAAACCTGCTTCTGTTCATGGAGAATGAAAAACAAAATGCTTTTCCACCAGGTCTGCACATCTTGATGGAGTCTTCTTATGGGCTGGTTGAGGTGCAATGAACATCTCCAAAGCAGGAGTACGCGAAGGTGGAATGTTTAAGATGCCCAACTATTCCACGTCTGACAGAAACAACTTCCGTTACGCTTCCCTGAGCCAGAAGTCCCTCGCTAACAGCTAGCTGGAGGATATAAACTCAGGGAGGTTAGCATCACTCAGCGCTTTGATCTTGTTTTTGGCATTGTCCCAGAGCGCAACATTAACAACTTTTGGGAATATTCCACAACCAAAGCATGTCCTCAAATATATCTGGAATGGCATTGCTGTTAGCATTGCCATACCAGGTGTACCACATTAGCAATTTGGTTTGTGTACCACACTAGCAATTTGCTTGTGTAAGAAACTCCAAAGTTGCTTTGCTTGTAACAAGTCCCAGGGATGAACAGGTTCTGGTCTAAAATGTGTAAATTGATCACAGAACAATAGCCAGAAACCAGATGAAAATGCTACTAAAGCTGGTAAGACAAAGTCATTGTCCTCAGCAAACGTGTCCTGTACCAACATGGGCTGGATAGTCATTCAGTAAGGAGGAAGACATTATTCCATAAAGAACCTTAAGAAAAAACAAAATTCAGTTTGCAACTGTTCAGCCATAATGACCATTGTTACATTTGGAGGAAAAACTGGGATGGTTATAAGCCTGGGAACACAACGCCAACAGCATGGGAGTCGTGGTACTGTTTTACTTCAGGAGGAACTTTTAGATTTCATCCTGCCACATCTAAAAGATGTTGCAGGACATCTGAACTTCGAGTTTGTTGAGGAATGCAGTTTGAGACCACTGGTCTGAAGACATCAGTCTACAAGTTAAAGTCAACCAGACCCAGTTTTGGAAGGATGAAAGAAGGAAACCAAAAACATTTGACCCAAGTCTTCAAGGGCCTCTTCAAGTGTTTCTATGTAGCTCCAAATTATTTGAAGCCTATTTGCAGATTTTTTCATCAAGTACATCTAAAACATTCAAAGGAAAACTCAGCTTAGATATAGCGGAATGCTACTTGACTTGTTATTGGCTGATGTTTGCCAATCAGCCAATCCAGGAGCGCACTGATTGGCTGTACTCCAAGGAGTGGAGATGTGAAAGACAGTGGAAGTCAACTTCAACGGTAGTGGCAAGATAGTTTTCACTGTGCACATCAATGCATATTAAGGCATATTTGGTGTTTGAAGTATTAAAATAATCAGCTACAAGCATTTTTAGAAGACATCTCAAGTATTATTGGGGCATGCCATAGCAATGCATGGAGGCAGTGACTGACTTGCAAAGCAAGTCAGACACTGCCTCCATGCATTGCTATGGCATGCCCCAATAATACTTGAGATGTCTTCTAAAAATGCTTGTAGCTGATTATTTTAATACTTCAAACACCAAATATGCCTTAATATTGATTGATGTGCACAGTGAAAACTATAACTTTGAAGTTGACTTCCACTGTCTTTCACATCTCCACTGCTTGGAGTACAGCCAATCAGTGCGCTCCTGGATTGGCTGATTGGCAAACATCAGCCAATAACAAGTCAAGTAGCATTCCGCTATATCTAAGCTGAGTTTTCCTTTGAATGCTTTACATGTACTTGATGAAAAAATCTGCAAATAGGCTTCAAA
>NW_006799975.1:1197196-1198898 GCF_000485575.1 Poecilia formosa
TCGAGAGCCACCAAAAAGTGGAGAACCACCAAAAAGTCGGGAGCCACCAGACAGTCGGGAGCCACCAGACAGTCGGGAGCCACCAGACAGTAGAGATCCACCAGAAAGTCAAGTCAACAGAAAGTCGAGAGCCACCAACAAGCCACCAGTGACTCGAGAGTCAACAGTGAGTCGGGAGCTAACAGCGAGCCACCAGCGAGCCAACAGCGAGCCACCAGTGAGTCAAGAGCCACCAGAGAGTCGAGAGCCACCAGCGACTCGAGAGCCACCAACGAGCCACCAGAGACTCGAGAGCCACCAGCGAGTCGTTAGGCAGCAGCAAGTCGGGAACCACCGGCGAGTCGGGAACCACCGGCGAGTCGGGAACCACCGGCGAGTCGGGAACCACCGGCGGGTTGAGAGCCACCAGCGAGTCGAGAGCAACCCGCGAGTGGGGAGCCACCAGCGTGTCGAGAGCCACCAGAGTTGAGAGCCACCAGCAAGTGGAGAACCACCAAAAAGTGGAGAACCACCAAAAAGTTGAGAGCCACCAAAGAGTCAAGAGCCAGCAGCGAGTCGAGAACCACCAGCGAGTGGGGAGCCAGCAGCGACTCGGGAAGCCAGCAGCGACTCGGGAAGCCAGCAGCGAGTCGAGAGCCACCAGACAATCGGGAGCCACCAGAGAGTTGTTAGTCAGCAGCAAGGCGTTAGTCAGCAGCAAGGCGTTAGCCAGCGCCAAGTCAAGAGTAACCAAAAAATCGGGAACCACCAGCGAGTCGAGAGCCACCAGACAGTCGAGAGCCACCAGACAGTGAGAGCCACCAGACAGATGGGAGCCACCAGGCAATCGGGAACCACCCATGAGTCAAGAGCCACCAGCAAGTCTAGAACCACCAGCAAGTCAAGAGCCACCAATGAGTCAAGAGCCAGCAGCAAGTCGTTAGCCAGCAGCAAGTCGAGAACCACCAGATCGTCGAGACCCACCAGAGTGGGGAAGCCAGCAGTGACTCGGGAAGCCAGCAGCGACTCGAGAAGCCAGCAGAGAGTCGAGAAGCCAGCAAAGAGTCGAGAGCCAGCAAAGAGTCAAGAGCCAGCACCAGTTTTATAGACCAATCCAGTGGAACTAGAATATCTAGTCTGGCAGAAAATAACTGAGAGTTCCCGACTGTTACATGGTCCATAAAACTGTACCTGCCCACTTACCTACTCTCAGAAGTGATGCTGGCTCCTGGCTCTCCTGTTCTGCCAGCCTTTCCTGAAGCAGAGCATTTTCATTCAGCAGCTCTGCATTCTGCTTGGTCACGTTCTTGATTTTTTGACGATTGCTCCGCTGTATGCTGCGCAGATTGTCCAGCTCTGCCCAAAGATCATCTAGCTCTCTAGCCTGATGATGTACCGTCTCCTCTGCCGTTTTCAGCTCCGTCCTTAGATCCTGGACTTCTTCTCTCAGACGTCCTTGGGCCTGTTCTAATGCCTGCGTTTCTTTTCTGTTGTCCTGATATTGGCACTCTTTCTGATCCAGCTCTCGACAAATGGACACCAGCTGCCCACGGAGAGCGTTGTTCTGGCTTTCCAGTATGTCATATTGTGCTTGCAGGCGACTAGGCCTGCAAGCCCGAGACTTTAAGTCCTCGATTTTTCTCCGGAGGTTTTCAACGGTTTGTTTGAGTTCCTGGTTTTCCTTTTCTAGTGTTCTCTCCATCTTTTTCATAAATGTTTTTCT
>NW_006799975.1:1210532-1222096 GCF_000485575.1 Poecilia formosa
TAGCATCAGAACGCTGGGTCCAAACCGACGGGCACACTTTGGCAGGCCCCTTAAAATTTCTGCAGGAATTTTCTTTGAATTTCTGTTATTTACTCTTTATCTAATCTTTAGTCTGATACTGCTGTGAATACAGCAGTATTGGACCAAAACCAGAGTAATAATCTAAATTTCTACTGAGTTAATTGTGCAGCAAGGCAATACTTTTTCCTGAGTACTGCCTTGGAGAATTTTTTTCCTAAGACATCAGGTCTTCTTACTCTATTGAAACTCAGGGCAGACGCCTAATACTGTGAAAGTATTTGAGGACACATTCTGAACACATTCAAAAAGGTTACAAAAAATCCAAAAACTCCAAATATGACTCATTGAATCTAGGCATAATTAACACTGTGCTGTACTTTGTTTCCAATTTGCTTCTTTTATAAATTAGTTTCAGTTAATTAAATGCAAATTTAAAATAATTTTACATTTTTAAAAAGCTATTCCTTATACATATAGGCAGCTTCAAAACTTGTCCCCACATTCTCTCAGCACTGCAAACACATTGATGTCTGACTAACAGATGGGATTATTTTCAGTTTTAAAAAGTTCTGAAAAGTGTGTTCTTTGATTGTGTTTTCAGTGTTTAGATGTGAGGCCCGGACAGCAGATCATAGGCCTGAATGTAATTATTCTTTGGCACAAGAATCCTCCTCTCCTTTTGCCTGCGACTGGATTGCTTACGTGGTCAAATCTGTTTCCCAGTTCACATTCCATTCTCCTGAGAGGAAGGTGCAGCATGAAAATGAATGTTTGCAGAAGGAAGCAACAGTCAAAAGATAACAAAGGCTGACATTACAAAGTAAGTGTAGCATTCAAAAGAAATAAACTATATTTAGTCTGTTTTCTCTCTGCAGCCAACAGCAGAAAAAAATCACCTAATTTGTTTCTCCTCATTTACCAGTTGGGGCAGCAAAAGCATTTACATCGAGGAACTGCAGGAGGTGCTGTTAAGTTCAAACATTAGAGCCACATGTCTGAATAAAGTGCTGCCCATAGATTTTCCTGATTTTATTCAGTTTAGTATTCTCATTGGATGAATGAATCGACTGACAGACAGATTCAGGGGACCATTCTCTGTATTTACACATTCAGAAGACAAATGCTTTGCATGAGACAAAAACAAAATGAATTTTAGCAAAGCAATGTTGTTCTGTTTGGAGTGGGATTCTCCCCAAACATAGGATATACAAATAGAAAAAAAAACATAATGTGGTTATATTCAGAACTAAAGAGGAAATTAACAGAAATATGTGGAAAGTAAATGACAGAAGCTGCGTTTTCATTACAAATGTTGACAAATCTTTGTCTATATTCTGCTAATGTAGAAAAAACACCGTTCTGCAGTAGCTGTGTTTCCACTGAATAAGAAACAAAATTAAAATCACACACGAATAAACCAGATCACGTGATAAGTCATTAAAAGGTTGTGGCACCAATGGATGTAAACAGTTACATAAAATATATTCAAAATTCAGTCTTAGTGCTAGCACTCATCGTCTATTAGCCAATCAGGGGAGAAGTTGCCGTCTTTTCAGGTGTTGGAGCGACAAAAACTACTTGGAAGAGACTACGGATGTGGTGTTTTGAGGAAAGCGCCGCATACGACTACGTTTGCGTGTGCGTGTGTGTGTGTGTGTGTCTGTGTGTGTGTGGGTGTGTGCGTGTGTCTGTGTGTGCATTGTTGTGTGTCGTGTATTTCTGTGTTGCCCTGCGATGGACTGGTGACCTGTCCAGGGTGACTCCATCCCTTGCCTGCCGACAGCTGGAGAAAGGCACCAGCACCTCTCCTGACCCCAGTGGGATAAGGGTGTAGGAAGATGGACGGACGGACGGACGGACGGACGGATGGATGGAGCAATTAGAACACATTAAATTCAATGGTGTCTAACAGACCACAGTCTGTAATTATTGTGAAGCGCTTTGGACAGCTAAGGTTGTTGAAAATATTTTTTTTTTAAACTGACTTGGCTTGGCAGGTTAATTTCCTGCTAATTCTAGCACAATGACTAGTAAATTAATGACTAACAGGCAGTTTAATGACTCATTATTAGCCAGCCCCATTGGTTTAACCCCATTTTCTATAACTGTCAAATGTAAACATTTTCCACCTCAAGTTTTACTTTTTTTATTTATTTCTGCTGTATGAGTTTTGCTCTTTTTCCAGAGTGATGAACAAACGTCTATATTTACACTGTTCTACCTTCTGTTGACTCTGGAGATATGAGACTGACTGTGCTTGGACACAGGCTCTGAAGGGGTGGAGAAACAGCCAGACACTATAAAGGAAACAGCTATTAGTGCTGAAGTTTCTCACCACAACCCTATAAAAGACAGACTATAAACACTGCTGCATTTCCAGCTTCTTACTAATCAAACTGTTTATTTTCTTCTAACAATGCAATATGTAATTTCTGTCTCTGCTGCCCCCCTCTTTATCCTGTTTTACCAACCAGTGTCTGTTGACGAGGCAAAAACTGATCCTTCTGCATAGACACACTAAACCATGAGGGGTTCTGCATCTCCCCTTCAAAAGCTTTACTGTCCCAGTAAGAGAGAGTACCCCACAACATCACACTGCCTCTACCGAACATTATTTGACATTGGCAGGGAGGATGCAGCATGTTTCTCATTAGAGCAATGACATGCTATGCTGCTGTATGAGATTTATTGTCATTTCTTTATTTTGGCTAAATCCTTTGCTGATTTGATTCATTTTTTGAAAATGTTTTAGGGAGTGTGAGCAAAAAAATTCACAGAGAAAAAGTTTGTGCAACCTCAACATAATAAGTTTCTATTGCTATTTAGATGTTTCCCATATAAAGAAGACCCATTCCCTCCTTTTAAATCCTAGTTGATCTCGTGTGCAGCTACATCTGCTCTGACAGCCGAGAGCTAGCCTGTCTCTATCAGTGTGTGACTAGAGGCTTAAATTGGTCCCATCTGGGAGACGGAGACGGCCACTGCTACAAACAAACCTCACCTGTTATTTTCAGGAGGTATGGAGGTGTGTGTCGATGTGAAATGAGTGTAGCTGCCCACTAATTTACTGTGTCTTTCACTGACAGACACCAATGAACTCCTCTAACAACACGATCCCCAGCAGTCCCTGGTGTGTAACACACACAACCAGAGTTCTGGCAGGAGACAGAAAAAAAAAAAGATTCCAAACAAGCGGCAAAAAAAAAAAAAAAAAGATATGAAAAAATTAGGAGTCTTCCACTCTCTGGTCTGAGAGATTTATTTTTTTCTACTCGGTTATGGGGTTTTTGTTACCACAACAACAAAACCAAAATGGGGAAAATAGAGAGGAGCAGTCTGAGAGTTTCCCCTCTTGGTTTCCATGTGGCACTTGAATCACTCTGCGCCGGCTCTGCTCTGCATATGGAACCAATTTGAAATGTGAACCTTCAGAGACTCCTTAAAATGTGGATGAAACTTTGTTAAGGTGTGCAAACCCAACTCTATTCAAAACTTAACTCTTTGCAAACAACTTTGCAGAATGAAAGTGTCACACAGTGACTGACTAGAGTTCTGGAAAAAAAAAAAAAAAAAAAAAAGCCGTTCACGGCTCTATTTGTTTGCAATAACCTGCTTTTTTTCTTTCTTTTTTTCTAGATGCGATGCTGTTGCCCGGCAACTTCACACTTTTATTTTTTCATTGAAGAAAGGCTGATGAGCGTAGTTAAGTAATCTCCATGTTCATTTCTCCAAATAGGAAAACATCTTGTCATCCATTGTGTCTTGAAAGTCAGGAGTTCATTATGAATCAGGGGAAACAAACATGAAAAATCACTAATACAAAATGACACTTCTCATTTCCTCTTGTCAGTTTTCAGTAACCATAAATTCTCTAAGCCTGTTAAACACTCAATCTCCTTTCAGTGTCGAAATTTGCATTGCATAATCATGACATTGAGAGGAGAAAATCACGTATAATTTCACAAGTTTGAAATATATAATTTCACAAGTATAAATGATGACTTAAATTTATACTTATGAATAAATTCATAAGTATTTCGTTTCTATAATAATGGGTTAAGTATTTATTTATTTATTTTTTTTTTCTAAAAGATGATTTAGGCAAAAAAAATCACTTGGCAAAATAAAATGACAGACAATTAGATTAGGCAGGAGATTACATCACACATTGTTATTGTAACTTTTAAAAGATAGATTTGTAAATTAAAATGCTCACTTTGAGCATTTTGAATAGATGAATAACTGAGTTTGAATAGATGAGACAGAGAAGGAGTAACTTTGTTCTGAGCCTAAGCCCAAATCATGAAATCAGGGAAAAGTTCTGATAGAGGCTGAGTCTAAATATAGAGTCTTACCATGTTTGCTGTTCCTGATCGGAAGCATTCCTTTCCAGAGGAGAGCTGACTTATCCCAGACCCATCCCAGGAGCTGAAGGGTATCCCCGGCTCTCCGTGAAGCGGCCGGCCGCTGATCCTCTGAGGATGAAGCACCGCAGCGTCTCTTCCAGCAGGAAGTGGCGGGATAATCACGGCACCTGATCTGCTAGCCGCTCCGGCAGAGAGCGTCATGCAGCCACAGGTTGCAGACAGGAGCCGTGACTCTCTGCTCCCCGGGGATCATCGCGCTGAAAAGCGTCTTTCGAGCAGGATTTGAGAGTAAAAGGCAGAGTGTGTGTGAGGAGGAGCACGACTTGGAGTGAAATCTGATCACACTCTGCCCCTCTCTGCCTCCTGAAGCTTCTCCCAGTCCACAGCAGCAGCGCTGCAGCCAGCAGGTGAGCAGAAAGAGACAAACTCAACCAGTTCCCATCAGTCAGAATCTTTCTGCTTCTGACGGTGATGATTAGTGACAGCAGTGAATAATAATAGATCATCCCCTCTGAACTGTCTCTGTAGGTATTAGTTCGCTGAGATGCTAAACTTCCTAAATGTTCCTTAGGTTAAAGTTCGGCTGAGTGGTTCTGGTTCCAAAAAAGGAAGAAAATAAGAAAGAACGTTATGTCCTTGACTGCTGTGGCGGAGTCATTGTTAACACTGTTGCCGTGTATCCTGGAATAATTTGATTTTGTTCACAAATGGCTTCATCTGACTGGAATAAATTCGGGATTTGAATAACAAAGAAGATCTCTGGGACTGACTTTACACGCAATCAACAGGTACAATGTTAGCCGCTCAGCGCGTCACAACAAAGCAGCAACGGATCAACGCTTAACTAGTGCAGTATTAAACTGGCTAGTATAGGCAGTATTATGTAAAGCTGAATTTTTTTAAATGTATGCCCTGTTATGTTATTCCATCATCAAAAACATACTTGTAGTGTTGCTTTGATTCTTTCATCCATGTTTGAGGAATTATTTAATCTCCCATGGCAACCAGCTGTTCAAAACGCCTGGGTGGACATAGCCCTGCCTTCCAGATGCAGCTCCACCTTGTTTTTTCCACCTCACAGAGCAGCCCTCCCCAGTGATTCCTCCACTCAGCTCCTTCAGACTAGCTAGCAGCAATTAGCAAACACCTGGTGGAATTGTGCATCTGCTGAGAGCATTATAGGAACTACTTCTCAGTGCAAAAATAGTAAAATAGAGGAGCCATGTTGTGATGACATCCTGAGTTTCAGAAAGAGCAGGAGTTTCTTAAAGAAACAGAGACCCAATTTCAAGGTGTTAAGTTTCAAAGTCAACTTCCTTTTAACAGCTTCATTTTAAGTTATATTTAATCATTTTATAACAACTGAAGGTAAAGTTACTTGATAATGCTATAAAATGGCACTGTGTGGCTTGAACTCTGATTGGAGGATCACTATACCTCTGATTAAATAGACAAAGCAGGAGAGACTTAAATCCTTTTTGACCTAAAAAGTTAAATGTTCAGAGTTCTAACGAACAATGAAAGGCAGAGTCAACCAGACTTCCATAGCGTCTCCTTTTTAAAAAATCAGGTCTAACATACTGCCACCTACAGGTTTGTTGGTGATAGTGAAAAGTAAGGAAAAAATTTGTCACCGCAAATTATCAGCGATATTGACAAGCAGAAATACATCAGTAAGGCCACTAGATGGAAGCATAGAGTTATAGTTTTTCTTTTTAGGCAGTAATCTTAATTAATCTCGTTTATGCACGTTTAAAGACAAATACATTTATCAACTATAAAGCCTTACAAAAAACAACAAAGACCAACAAAACAAGCAGTAAGCCCTCAGCCATGACATGTTGTAATTAACGGATAATCAGCTGGGTTTGGAATATATAATAAATCAGTTTTTATTGCATTAATTTGTCTTTTAATGGTTTAATGATTCATTTGTGAAATTGAGAAGAGAAAGCTGATGAGTTTCGTCGTCATGGTGAAGTTGGGGCTGCTGCTGAGTGGAGTCAGACATGAACACTTTTAGGCAAGTCTGTGTTATCTGATAAAAGTGAAGATGTGCAGTTGAAAATAATTTTGTATTTGCAATGAAGGTTAGGCATTTGGCTTTGTTTTGGACAGTGATTATTGGTTCTTAGCTAAACTGCTGTCTATAACAAAATGGTAGTTAATAAATTATACTAGCATGCTTTCAATAGGTTAGAATATAATTAAAAAGTCCATTTATTTTAGGAACTTTATTACTAACCGAAACACAACAAATATTTCTAATTATTAATTACACAGATGGATGTCTTAGAGCCTTTATTTATATTAATTATGATAATTTTTCACTTACAGCTAATAAAAACATGACAATTAAAATGAGAGTATTACATCAGACCAATACAAAAAACAATTTTACTACAGAAATGTTTACTTAATGAAAAATATGAACATATGTTTAATACCTGTATAAAGGTTATCATTTTTAAAAATTGTCTTTATTCTGATAAACCAGTTTCATTTAAATTCATAGTCAGTTTTTTATATGACTGTAAAAGTTTTTTTTTTTAAACCTACCTGTATTTTTTTTTGTTGTTTGTTTTTTGCATGTTACTTGTTGTGCCTGCATGTATTGAAGACTCAGCGCCTGCAGGTGGTGATAGTTGTTCATTTTGAAAAGTATGCTGAAGCCAGTAACCTGAAAGATTCAGTGCAATCTGCTGACATCAATACCATGTTGTATTAGGACAGTTGTTGATAGGAACAAAATAATTTGTTCTGGAAAATTTCTGACTTCTTTTCTGGCAAAATGTCAATTTTTCAAACTCAGAGATTTCCTTGTTTTTTCTACAAAATTGCTGAGATTAAACTCAAAATTTCTGAGATTTTTGGAGGAAATTTACTCCTTTTTCTTTCTATCATCAATGGCCGGTCATACACCAAGCCTAAAAATACAAAATAAGAGTTTTTTTTCCACTTTTCTTTTAGTAAACATTTGATTTATCAAATAGATGAAATTTGGACAAAACACCAAATAATAATTTAGAGTTGAAAAGACATAACAGCAGGAGTTGACCTGTCCACTGGGACTTTTTTTTCAGAATTCCAGCTTTACTGGGAAGTCAACAACTCTGGTTGCACTGAAAGAAATGTGATAAAAGTTTCCGTGTGAAGAACAGCACAAAGCTCCGTCGACAGAGATCATCTGAACCCTGACTTCTGACTGGTTCTAAAAATCCTGTTGTTACTGATATTCAGCGATAAAATCCCACAGCACAATCAGCCACTTCATCAGACCGAGCTGACCTCTGCTCCCTCAGCCTGACCTCAGCAGCCACCCCATGCCCACTGCTCACACTCTGTGACATTTCAGCTGAATTAAAGATGTGCTAAACAAGAAACTGTGTGTGTGATGCACAAAGACAGGGACTTTGGGTAAGCCTGGGGCAGCTGTTAAAAACTGACTAAACGCTGATGAATGCACGGTTAATGTGTGCCACGTTACTTTGGAATGATTTTACTCTGCTACACAGCATCTATTAAAAGTATTCCCGCCTTTTTTCTGCTTTCATAAATCAATCATTGGCAACAAATGTGGCATTTTTTCGTAAAATCAAAACAAAACAATAAAGTCTAATTTCTACAAAGTAATGACAAAAATGTTTCACGTAAAATAAGTGATTGCATAAATATTCACCCCCTTCAGCATGGAACCCCAGATGAACCAGAGTGTAGACCCTCCAGAACCCTCTAGAACCCTCCAGAACCAGCGGGATTTAAACTACAGTCACTGTAGAACCACTCACTGCACTCGGCTGATCTCCATTTCACTCATTGCCAGACTAGGGTTAGGGTTTTTTAAATTGTGTTTATTTTGTAGAAATCAGTTTTCACTTTGACTTCAGAGGTTTGTCTCATCTTTTTTGTCAGAAAAGCCACATTTTGTTGATCTTGACTGGTTTGTAAAAGCAAGAAACAGAGTTAAACATTCAAAGAGGTGAATACTTGCTGTAGGTACTGTACAAATCTCCACTGATACATAAAATTCACATTCTCTGATAGAGACCAGAGTCTTACTGCTCTTCTACATGTAACTTTTTCTGCACATTCCTACAGTGATTCATGAATATCATGTGGCAAAATCTACAGCTGCCCAAAGCCAGTTTTATGAAACTCTATTGAAACTCAACACAGTATGCCTCTGAAGACTCACCATAGTAATAAATCTCAGTCAGAGAGTACAAATGGGGCTTTGGACAGCAAATACAAACCTGATGAGTTCCCTTACATCATCACTAGAAAGTTCTGATTAGTTTGGGGAAACTTCTGCTTTTGTTTCTTAATGACATTTTCAGCTTCCAAAGAAGACGATAAACAACATTAGGTTCACAAAAACGAAGAATGGCTTTCACAAAATCACTTTTTGTTTGTTTAATAAATGATATGCATCAGTAGGTTTGGTTCGACTATGAATAACAAAATCAGTATTTTATATCAAAATAATCAAGGATACCATGCGATGAGACAAGGTGAGAACACACACACACACACACACACACACACACACACACACACACACACACACACACACACACACACACACACACACACGTCAACCTAAACACCCCCTTTAGATTTGTAGATATTTTTAATACATGAGGTCATATTAGGTCATATCATGGATGTTGGTGTTCTGGTTTTGGGCCGCTATGCAGAGCCAACAGAAATCCCTGTAAAGGAAGACAAAGGGCAGGACTGCTCTGCTTTGTGGTGGTTTGTGGTTTTGCTTGGCTGCAGGGGAGATTAAGCAGAAATACAGGGAAACCCGTTAAGACTAATTAGCACATCTGTGGATGGTTCCTCATTATATATCTGCAGCAGTGAGGTCGAACATAGCAGGAGACTCCAAGAACAGATATGCAGGAAAACAGAAATAATGTAAATACTCTGTCTGCACTAGATGAAGCATCACTCACCTCATAAAAGCTAATGCTTGGAGTGGTTCCAACTGAAAGCAAGGTGACCTACTTTCTGATTAATTCAGGGAATAATTACACTGGTCAACAGCCAAAAAATTGTCTGAGGTTTTTCAACTGTTTTAGAGTGATTTTGATGTGCTGAATCCATCAGGACATAAAAGAGATATGAAGACATAATGTTCAATTCACATGTACTTACCCTTATCAGTGTTTATTATTAAATTTATAGAAATCCAAGTTTGTAATATTTAATTAATATACTCTGTTAAAAAACATTTTTTTTCTCTTAAAACCTTTTTTAGATGATAAATACTAACAGAGATGAACTGATAATGTCACAAAAATGTCATCAATTTAGTCAGAAGATCAGATTTCTCTAAATCAAATTAGAATAAAAACCTGACCTGATTGAGAAAAATAGATGGCATTTTTGGATTCCTAAATTAGTTGAAAAAACAGACAACTTCAAAAAAATATTTTTTTTGTAACCCAGCGTTATTTCAGCACTCTCAACATCTGTGAATAAACAGATATATTGTTTGAAAATAAACCAAAAAATAAAATGCTATTAATACATTTATTTAATCAAAAATTGTTTTTCTACGCTTAAATAGTGCAAGTGAGGCCAAAGGCATAAAAGCATCTGGAACAAGAAAATGTTGAAGTTAAACATTCTTTGATAGTATGCAAAAGTCCAAAAACATATTCTAAAGATATAGAATAACTGTCAATCTGCAACAATCTATTTGAAATTCTATCCCTAATGTCTTGTCAGTTTATTTAGAAATAAAAGGATTAATTGGTTTCAGTTATAACGGCTTAAATCTGCAGAAATATTAGGGGAAGCAGATGCCTGCACTCTTTATGTCTGACAAAAGAGTGCAGACATAAAGAGACAGCACATGTGATGTGCTGCTGTACCATTATACAAACTGTCTTTCATTGAAAGATCAAAAACATACATTAGGCCTCATTAATCTCGGCTGTTTGAAGCGGTGTAGGTGCTTGGTGCCTCCACTCCAGCTGTGCAGCAACAATGATCTCAGTGTTGGTCTGTTCAGTTGTTCTCTGGCTAACAGATGCTGCTGTGCAGATCAGATTCATTTTAGGCTGAGGAAGTCGTTTTCTTTTTTTTTTTTATATATATTTTGGCGTGACCTTGACACTGCTTCAACCTTCCCATATTTGTTGCTTTTTCCATTCTGTGAAAACATGTCATCTTTCTGCCATGAAAAAGAAACAGCCCATTTCTCTGCACGTTGTGGAATCTTTTCTGTTCTCTCTTGTGCGTTTTAAAATGTAATTAAAGCTGGAAACTGGGCTCGCTCCTCCAGAGATGTATTTTCGCCATGATTGGAAAGTGCTTTTGGATTGAGGTTTCCCTCACTGGTTTCCTCTTCTTTATTTCCACTCTTTTCCCCAAGATGTGTTCTGACCTGAGGGCCCAGCATAGTTTTTATACAGAAATGAGATGTCCACACAAAATAAAAAACATAAACATAATGGAAAGATGAACTTTACACTTTAAATTAGGTTGGAGCTGTAAGAAGGTGTAGAAACAATGAGGAAAAAAAATGATAGTACTGCTCAAAGTGTTGAGACTCAACTCATTTCTTAATTGTTTACTAAGTTGTTGTATCATAAACAATCTATTGTTAACTAGTCTTTAGCACTTTTTCCAAAACTTAAATTTGATCTCTGTATATATAAAGTCCCAAACTTGTTTCCCTCAGCAGTCGTAGCTATGCAATGCATTGTGGGATATCTTCACCCATGGAGGAACTCCACCATTTAAACCAATTTTTACTGTTAATCGTGTTGTTATCCCATGTATCATAGAATCGATTATTATTACTACAGATGCACCGACCCAATGTTAATATCTGAATCACTCTCTAAACGGAAAAAAAAATGTAAATGGTGACAATGTGTCCGATCCATAAGGGCGGATCTATTCATTCTAATTCTATGCTTTGTGCACTGAGGGGCGCCATGCTTTATGTATTTGACAATATATTTAGAACTCCTAATTGCACTTTCTGAACCATTTGAAAAGTTTGTTGTTGTTTTTTCCTACATGTTTGACCAGAATAGTCAATGTATTGTTTTTGTCAGATTCAGTTTTATTGACATTTATTTTACATTGGTTGTTTTACTCCTGATTGCTCTGACTGAACAGATTAAAGTTGTATTGTTTTTCACATGTTTGACCAAG
>NW_006799975.1:1224039-1234630 GCF_000485575.1 Poecilia formosa
GTCCATAAAAAATGAGAACCTCACGCACATAAACTCCACACACTCCTCCACCCACTCTTTCCAGCTGTTATTTGTTCCCATACTCCACATGCCCCTGCCCTCCTGCATCTGTTGCACAAATAAGTTGGGCCTAACAGAAGCTACTATTTATCATTAGGAAATAATATCCGAGTGGTGGGGGTGTGGTGGGGCGGGGGCCTAGGGGGTGTCAAAAGAAGTTTACAAAGCTGAGACGTTCAAAGACATTTTTCCATGTTTGCATAATTATGTTCCCTTACTCATCTGTCAACTCCATCTGTCCAGACTATAAACTGTCGGAACAAAAAAAAAACATGCTGGAAAATCCTTCAATGTGGCTGAATTAAAGGGACAGTCTTATGTAAAATTGACTTTTTTGAGTTTTACATTAGGTTATAATGTTATTCTCTCATCAAAAACATACCTGGAGTGTTGCTTTGATTCTTTCCTGCATGTTTGAGAAATCCCTTCATCTCACGTGGCAACCATTCAGCTGTACAATTCTGTACAGCAAGAGGGAACCAATGTGTCTTTCCCAGTGACGGTAAAGACTTATTGCCAGTTATTAAGGTGGAACAACCACCTGAGTAACGACAGTTTCACACAGAAGCAGGTTGGACTGGATAGATTTAATCCTCTAATGATTGTTGTTTGTCTGTATCTCTTAAGTTTTATGTTGTGGTTGTTTTTTCTGCAGATGAAAAAACGGTTAACTCTGGTGGCTTTACAGCGATGTTATTATTGTATAAAGTCCCTGTCAAATAATCCTATTCAATTCTATCATATTTAAGAATACATTTGAAGGCTGTGAAAGTTGAAAGATGTTGTGGAGACAGTCAGTGTTAAAAAAGTGTGTTTAGAACATTATGTAAGTAGATGTGTTGCTTTTCAACAGATTCACAGAAGATGAGTTTTTGGTTTTTTTGGGTGCGGAGGAGGGAAGGCCTCTACAAAGCTCTGAAACATTCCGACAAACACACATCCTTTCCTGTTTTTGAGGAATTTTTATCCAGGTCTAATCCCAGAAAGATCCCATCAAAAAACAAGAAGGAAGCTGAGCTGATCCCAGGATTACTGTGGATGGTTATCATGGAGACTGCTCACACACTTCAATTTTCTCTTAAACTAGTCAGAGTGCATTAACTCTTTTCATCTTCGTATATTAAAATGCAATGAAGTTTCCATACTGTGAACAAACTGCATTAAAGTATGCACTTTCTCATTGTTGAACTCCGTAGAAAAATGCTCTCTTAATTACATGCATCCCTTGTTCCTTCTACTTCTCATAGTCATCTAGTAGATTTTAAAATGTTCACCACTGTAATGTTTTAAAAGTTTTCCAGACACCTGAATGTGGGCTTAATGGTTGGATTCAGGATATCTCTCAATTCTTTCACCATACAGTGTGTGAATGTGTGTGTGATTGAGAATGACTGATTTCATTGTGAAGCATCTGTGAGGGTCCTGAACAGCGCTGTGTAAGTCTGATGTCATTTCATTTCATATTTCACAGAGAATGGATTCCCTTCCATGGACAAAGAGAGTGAATTCGAAACAAGCATAAGTTACATCTGAGCAAAGGAAGTTTGTGTTTAACATGGAGTGGTACCAAGGTCCACTATCTAAGTGCTTTGAGCATGTATTAGCACCAATCCTGTTTAGTTTCTAAGGTAATGGGATAGGAAGTCTAAAGGTCACATGCTTGAACTTTGATCCTTCCGCAGTTCTCATGGTCTACTATCGCCAGGTGTTTGTTGTGCTGTCTGCCTCCAAACTGCCACCTACCCACACAGTTTGGATCAAACGGGACGCTCTCAGTGACACACTATTATTCCACTACTGGCATTCCAAGTAAAGCCTTAGGTTTATGAAGCAGAAGATCATTTCCCCCCTGGAAGTTTTGTCCTCATTTGTTCTTCTGAAGCCTCACAGAAATGTTTCCAACCAGAACTCATGTCAGAACACAACATTTTCTTTGTAGCATTAGCCTAGCCCTTTAGCATGTTACTCCATAAAAAATATTGCCAGCAAGAGTAAAATTTGTGTTTATTGAAGACTGGAAACAGAACTGATGCTGCAGGTTTCCCAGTACATTTGAACTTGTCTGAAACTGTCTGAAACTTGTGCATGTGTTATTTGTGAAGATTTTAAGCAAAAGGTTTTAGGGCTTTTATTTTGAAGGAAAGTTATTTCCTGTTGAGAGGTAATTAAGAAGAAAGCAGCTGGCATGCATGATGTGCTCTGTGGAAACATGCAGCTCATTAAGTCTCTTGAAGGTGAAGGCTGTATATGTTTGGAGGACTGAGTACATGAAGTCTAATACAGTACATGAAATAAATATTGACGACTACTACTGAACACCAATATACAATGAGTGAAAATGTTATTGAAAAGTTCATATATAAGCAAAACTCATTACATACATTTTAAGTATTTGTGTTATGATGATTGAAATATGGCATTTATTAGGATATTGCCTCCAACCCATAAAACAACATAATTCAGAAAGGTAGGCTTAATAAAATATGTTTAATATCTGCTTAAAATTTGTTTTCAAAAGGTATTTTTAATCTGACAAATGAGCCTATTCAGAATTCATATTCTAACTTATTGAATATGACTTTATACTTCCAAAGTAATCCACACATTCAAAGAAATCAAAACAAAGCAATCCATAATGGAATCTATATGGAATGGAAAGCAACGGTAAAGGGATTAAATCTTCATAATTTAAGACTCCCGCAGGATTAATCTATCCAACTGTAATAACTTTATGAGAAGAAGTATTAGAAACAACAGAAACAGACAGCTTTTCCTTTTCAGCAGAATTTAATTCTTCTCAGAAAATGCTCTTAGAAGACTTGCTTCACTGAAGAGTGCTCCTCCTTGATACTGTTGGGTGGAGGATTTTGGTGGGTGGGGGAAGAATTCAGTGAGGGGGGGAAAGGTCATTTCCCAGGGATTAGGAAGTGCTGAGTGAGGGTATAATGAAGGGGTTTCCACCCAATCTGATGTGAAGCAAATGACCTTTATAATCTTATGGAGAATAATTCCTTTCTGGAATGAAAACAGAGTAGTAAACAATGGACACAGAAGCAAAACACGAAGCAATAAAGTAAAGAGCTGAAAATAATAAGAAGCCTTTGTTAGCAGAAAGGCGCAACCAGATCCTTGAGCTGCCAAACATACAAATATCCCAGGATCTTCGTCCAGTTTGCCCAGAGAGAAATGGCAGACTGCTGATAAACAACTGGAAGTTGTTAAAGAAGAATTTCGATTATAATATATTTTAAGAAAATCTCTGGCTCAATCTTCTTCTCACGGATCCCAGGCTCTCCCGGCAGGCCGAAGTAAAGCCACACAGAAAATGATGAGTGTAGATGTCACAGAATTTCAGAGTTTAATCCAATAGAAGACAATGTAAGAAATTACATCAGAAACTGCAGAACAACAGAAACATATATTCATTTACCTGAGACAAATAGGATAGAAGGAAAAGAGCAAAGACATGTCTTTGGAGAGTGCTGATGCAAAAGTAAAATAAAACAGCAATCTGATTTGTTACTCCTGTTTACAAACTTTTATAGAAAAGCTGTGTTTTGTCTCTTTAATATACTCATATAAGGTTTATTCTGCTTGACCAACTGGAAGGTATCTCAGACCCTCTTAAAGGTGAGAGCAGAGCTTCTCCTGAACTCCTGCTGTTTTCTGGCTTTCTGGGCAGAGAGAAACAGAGATAGGTATTTCACAGATAAGTGTGAAACCTGAAATCTCTTCCATTTTCTCCCTACTCAGATACCTCAAGAGAAACTTAAAATCCTGTAGGAAGTTGAAGCAAAGGTTATCTCCACAAACCTAATTTTGCTCTCCTGCATTCAGCACTTCAAAAGATTGACTCCTGCTAAAAGATACAAAAACTTCAAGTTTTTGTATCTTTTAGCATGTAATACCCTTGCAAAGTTGAAGGGCTTTTAATTTGACTGGAGCTGAAGACATTTTGCGAGCTGCATCATAAACAAATTAAGGATCACAAAGGAAGATGTATGTAGCAGTAAACCAAAAGCAGTACTTTTGGTTTACTGCTGTAAACCAAAAGTAACACAAAAATCAGCAGGGCAGAATGGGATAAAACTCCTTTTTCTAACCTATCAAATGTAATAATCAATCCCGAGTGTAAGAATTAACACAATCATTTTCCAAAAACCTTTCACAATATACCTGAGCAATTTTCAAATACTGAAACAAAAGATTAGTATCAGAGTATGTTTTTAATAACCATGAAAAATGTCTAACAAATTAAATGATAGTGGTTTTAGATATTCTAGGTTGTATTCAGTTTTTTACTGAGATTTATTATTAAAAGATCTGAGCTTTCCCAAGACTCCACCATCGATTTCAGTAGGTTATAGATTCAGAACCCACAGTTTATGTGAAGATTTGCAGTTAGAGGAGGTGAGGTAGACGCGGTGGACCCAGGTTTGTAGAATGAATGATGATTTTAATGAGGAAGTGTACAGAAAATCCAGGCAGCACAGGTGAGCGATGAGACAAGGTAAGTGCAAACACTAGTGATACTAAACAAAAGCACGACAGGACGGTAAAGACACGACTAATTGAATGAACAGGGAGCAGGGGACATAGGTGGGATTAAATACACAAGAGGTAATCAGGGGAAACAAGGGACAGCTGGGAACAATCAATGGGCAGACAACACATGAACTAAACTGACAGAAAAAAAATCCTGAGTTTAAATCTTTTCAAGTGTTTGTTTATTTTTACATATTTTGGGCGTACAGCTCATAAATGCCATAAAAACAGGAATTCAAAAGATTAGAATACTTTGAAGATCTTTAAAACATGGATATTGTCTCTTTTTGTAAAAACAGCTTATGCAATTTTAGAATCAAATAGGAGTGAAGTGAAAACCGTAGGTGGAGGCTGCAGGGTTTTCAGGAATATATGTGTCACCAGTAACTGGTTAAGTTTCTACTTGAACCTTTCAGTTGTGTCCACAACTGTTGTCAACATTCCACACTGAAGTGTGCTGGGCTTCCAGGAGCTGACACTCACTTACACAAATTCTCACACGCAGAAATAAAAGTTCATCCTGTTGTTATCCATGCAGCTGTCACTGCATAGTTAAAGGGTCAGAGATTCACATCTAAGGCTGTTCTTCCTCATTAGCAAATAATAAAGCATTGATGGCTTCTTCATTAGTATGGAATTAACTTACCTGCAGGGAACAAGACTTCATCTTTAACCTAAACGAATGTGGATGTGTTGATAGTGGAGTGAAGAGAAAGAGAAGGACCTGACTGTCAAAGTAATTACTGTGTTGTGAGACACAAACAAACCAACAGGAAGCTTACCCAAGACATGTAAACTCTAAATCCCTCTGAAAAATTCTGAAAAATGAGATCATTTTCAACTGTTTACCATATCTGCTATTTATACATATTTTCCTTGTCTTGAGTTATGTTTGTAATTAGATGTAACTCAAGGTGTGAATACCTTGAGTTAGGTCACATTAGCTGTAAAATACAGACACCATTTGCTTCAAGTTCTTCCTTTTTACAATAAAAATAAACATTCAGACATTCACAGCATTGATAATTCAATATTTTGTTATGTTAAAGTTTCATTAGAATAACATTTTTAAACCCACCTAAGTGAAAGTAGTGTTGTGTTATTTGGTGGAAGAACTTAGAAGCGATTTACAAGCCCAACATTCTTCATCTCTGCTCAATAACATGGAAATCTTCTCTTTCCAACTGAACAATGTTTTTTTTAGATGTTGTATTAGGACGTTACCACGTTCCTGATTGGATTTTTCTCATTTGTACCGTTTTAATTGCTCCATCCTGATTGGTCCACTTCAGTCCCATGCCAACAGGAAATTTCATTTTCTGTGGCAATACAACGCTCCATCATGCTCTCAGCTCACAACTTTGCTCGGCTGCACCTCCAAAGATCACATCCTGGAGGTACAGACACCAGCTAATCTCTAAAACAATCAGTTTTTTGTTCTCCTTCCTGTGCTGATTATAACCCATCTACCTCCCTCGTAGTTCCTGCTGCTAAAACCAAAGGACTGTGTGATCCATCATTTTCTACATTTCTTTGTGCTTTGTGTATTTATGGATCTAAGCAGTTTATTTGTGAAGTAATACAGCTATGCAGTTGGGAATTCATTGCAGTTCAGGAGACATGTTGTTCTTGGATTGCAAAAAAAAAAAAAAGAATTGTTGGTGGTTAGATGTTCAGCTGCTTTCAATCATTTCATAGCAAAATGTGGTCTTCCATTCTGACTGAAGTAAGCCGTCATCACTGGAATGAAGAAATAACAGAGGGAGCATGGGTGATTTGTTAGCCAGAGCCAGACAAAACATGCTGTTTATATTACGCTTGCAGACAAAGAAACAACATATGGGACATGAATCAAGGAAGAATGCTCTGAGATAGTAAAGCAGCGTGTCCCTACATGACTTGAGGGGAAAGTCTCTGGCTCTGATGCTGTTACCCCAGCAGATGATGGCAGAAGAGATTGCACAACAACTGCAGAGTCATGTGAGTTTTTCTGCAGATGATAGGACTGATGTTGTCCTGGAAGTCTGAAGCATACAGAGTGAAACTGAAGTGTGCAAACCTGGTAACCTGTGTTGTACTTGTGCTGCTGACCTCCTTGGTTAGACGCAGTCCTTCACACTGTGGTTTCTTCTTACTTAGGCAATCATTGATCCAGGTGATTGTTGACACCTCCATTTATGTTTTCTAGACTTTCTCACGAGGTAATTAGGCTTGATAGCGTTAAATACACCAGAGAAATAAAAAAACACAATCCTTACAGTCCAGATGACAGTTTGTTTCTTGATACAGGTGTACGATGGCATCTTCAACTCCAGCTTTGCAGCAATAAGCAAAGTGATATGTGCTTGTCTGATTATTCTAGTGGGCCAACAAGAGTTTCTCTAGGATCTTCATGATGTGGGATGTCAGGGCAACAGGCCTATAGTTATTGAGAAATGATGGACACGTTTTCTTTGGTACCATAAGAAGGCAGGATGTTTTCCACAACAGTGTAACTTTTCCTTGGGTAACTCTTAAGCCTTCAGAAATCTGGGGCCGACACCATCTGAACCTGCAGCTTTGCTCCAGTTTGGTCTCTTCAGCTGCCACTTAGAATGGCTTTTAGACAGGCAGGCATCATCTCTTGTTTTAGTTGAAGTTAAAGAAGTAGAAACAAAAGGTTTCATGAGGTGGAAGCTAGACCAGTTGAGGTGTGATTGGGAAGCTATGTGGGTTGACTGTCTATTTCGCTAGAGGCAAGAGAAGAAAATGCTGAACTGGTTACTTAGCTAGCTAGCTGGTGATATAAGATATTGTTATTTTAGAAGCATCTCATTGTTCTGGTGAGGGATGATGTCATACAGAAATTTCGGTAACACTTTATTCGAAGGGGTGTGCATAAGACTTTGCATGATTTTTAAAATTATAATTTAATGCAAAGTTGGCATTTTTAATGGACTTTCAATGCAACTTTTAGAGCAACTTTACATGAAAAGTGTCATTATTTACCGAATGACACTTCATGACAACTGTCATAAACATTCATAAAGACTTCTTCATGTTCATGACAGATGTTATGTCATGTTTTTGACAGCGTCATGTCAGTCTTATGCACATCCCTTCAAATAAAGTGTTACCGAAATTTCTCTAGTCACCTACACACTTAGCCATGGCATTGGTGTTTTCTTCATGTGGCTGGCACACTGCATCCTAGTCTGTAACTTCAAAACAACACAAGAAAGCTTCTTAAGCTTTCTGAAACAATCTTCTCACAGTTCTTTTGACCACAGGAACAAGGAATTTATATTTAGAGCAAAGACAAACACAATTATGTCCTGATTGGCCAGTAGTTCACACATTGGAAGTGTAGTAGAGAGTAAGACATGGTGAAAATCATCAGTGGAACTGAAGACTTCATGTGCTGGAGCAGCAGCAACTAATGCTGGACTGTAAGTAGTAGCCAAAATAAAACTAGTGAACTCTTAAAATGTAAGATGGATGAAGGTTAACCAACAGTTTGATAGCTTGACTGCAGAGATGATATTTCACATCCTTGATTAAACCATCTGAGGTTCATGTAACTCAATCTCTCCATCTGTGGTTTGTAGGAGGCTCCCCAAGAAGTGTGCATTGTGTTTTGGATGTAAGTCCAGTTTGTCCCATGTGGAGACACAGTGTTCTGAGTAATGATAAGTATTTCTTTCATTCAGTCATGCTTCTTCTCACCCCTTGCAGGCAGTAAAAGCAAACTGTATCTAGACTATTCCTTCATTTTTAAAATAATAAAACTATCAAATTAAGTAAAATAATTGTGTCTTGTAATTGGAGGGAATTAAGCAATTTCCCCTTGGGGATCAATAAAGTATATTCTATTCTATTCAGGGAACAATTGCCCTTTTACAAGCTTAACATGCTATAGAATTAGCTGGGCAGACACATACTCATTTATATTATATTGCTGCTTACCTCGCAGGTATACAAATTCTAACTTCAAAAAAAGAGCTACTAGGTCTCTACTCAGTCAAACATCTCAGAACTGCTGCATTTCTACAGAGAAACAAACAGACCTGTTTATGTCACTATAGTTTCACAAGCACTGCTCATCCCTCTCCTTTGCCTTTTCCACTCATTTAAATCTTTGAGAGGCGCTGGAGTTGGCAATGTGTTCCTGCAGCCATGTCTTAGTGAAACACATAACACTGCATTTCTGATACTCTGACTAGGTGTCTGTTAGCGCTTGAAGTTCATTCAATTTGTTTACCAAAGACCTCACATTACCCCTTATGGTCAGAGAGAGATGGTGTGAACCGGCCACAGCGCCTCCTTTTCAGCTCATTTGGGACTTGTGGCTGTGCCGTCAGTTTTACAGGCACACCTTGTTGCTATTCTTATGCATCATAGCTATGGTCCAAAAACAAAGCTGTATTAGCAAAAATCTGTTCAGTTGCACAGCATCCAAAAACAGAGGGAATACAGTAACTGACATGATGCCAAGGCAAGATGAAGCTAGCTTCACAGCATAGTCAATTTAGTTTACAGAAAGACACCAAGCCGCCAAATACACAAAAGTAAACTGCCAATTACATTTAGGTTAAGGGCGTACATGTGTCCACTCCCACAGACCTACAGATGTGGGCTATTGTACAGAATGTTTTGACACAAGAGACCACTTTTATTTTTTTCCATAATTTTGTTATTGTTAAGGGAGGAAATAATAAAAAAGTCAAATAACTCAATTTACTCAAAGGAAAATCTCAAGGTACGCACAGTGTGTACTGCTGTGCAGCTGCAGGCACTCCTGGGAGTCAAGTCAATTGTCTAAACAAGCAAACAATGTTTCAGGAGGATTTAAAGTTTTTTAAGAATAAATCAAAGTGAAAGCAGCAGTAGGGCTACCTCAAGTATTCTGTCAACCCACCGATTGCAGGGCAAACTCCTACCACCATTGCCCCTAAAAAGTCTAGGGGAATTGTGAAAAAGATGCATGTGAAATCATACCCTTAACACTGAGGTTTTTGGAATACACCTCCAAGTGGACCCAGGACCAATCAAATCTTCGACCTGCTCGGCTTTTACCTGCAGCTAGTGGAGCTGGACTCGAGATGGCCTGTTAAAGTAAAGGTGGACAGATGACTGAGACTGGACAACATGCTTGGCTCGGTTTCAGTGTGTGAAGCAGGCAACATGTCAAGACCTGCTGTGTCACCTAAGCAGATTGATGGGTTTGAAGTGTATTAGCTCCTGTCGCTGGTTTACCTCATTCCCATGGAGTGAAACAAGATTCACCACCAAGGCTGTCAGTCATCAGTTAGCAGACACATCACTCACATGAAAAAGACAAGCCAGAGTTCCAGTATTGCCATGGTTCTGAAGACTCCTTATTTTTAGCCCATTAGGGTCAGAGACCTAAATAAGACATTTATAAAAGTGAATATAGAAAAAACGTCGGAATGGTTCACTTTAGAAGTCTTCCTCCAGAATTGTCGTTTTACGCTGAGGCCTCTGGAGGACAAACTGACCACATTTCCTCACTCTTAATTCATGTAAAGCACTCTGAATTGCCTTGTTGCTGAAAATGTGCTATATGTTATGTGCTTCAGGCACATTATGATTTTTGTCTATTTCTTTTCTTTGTTTTCTTATAGATTTTAGTTGAATGACCTTTTGTTAATATATTTTGGAGTTTGAATAATTTCTTTTTGGTCATTTAATTATGTTAATTTGTGGCGCTGTTGGTCCACCTATAAATAGGTTGGCTTTCGGCATGTTGAGGACGCTCCCCCATCCCCGCCTGGGCTCCGCCTTTCCACTCGCTTCCGCTCGCTCCACCACCACCAGGCGCGGTGTGCGCTAGTCCAGCCGCTGTGGGCCGCAGCTGAGGTTTCCAGCCTGCCATGTGGTATTTCTGTTAGCCTTTGTTTGTTTGTTTTTTCGTTGTGCTTTTGGCCTGGTGGAACCGGTTGTCCTGTTTTCTATCTTTTGCATTAGGTTCTTTTTGCTTTAGTCC
>NW_006799975.1:1234640-1274421 GCF_000485575.1 Poecilia formosa
TTACGTGTGATTTTCATTGCATTATTTCTTCAATAGAAACACAGCAATTGCGAAATTAATGAAATATTGACAAAGTTTTGCGCACATTTGTAACACGATCGCAGCTAATAACTCAATGCAATCTGCTGGATTTCCTTAGAAAGACAAAACCCAGTTGTGCTGTTTGACAACTAGAACCACTTGAAATGTATGTGTGATTCAACTGAAATGACATTTCTTGTAAAGAGCCTCAAGATGACGTTTGTTGTGAATTGGTGTTATAAATAAACTGAATTGAATTCAACTGAATTTTCTTATATGACAAAGAGAACACCAGAAGATACATTAGGCTAATTATTTATTTTATTTAAAAAGTCCACTGTCTCTCAATGAGCCTGGTAAAATCTTCATCTTAAAGTAATAATCTGGGAAGCCCCCAGAGTTTTATAGGTGAAGTTAGCCAAAATTTTGTATTTGACAAACTAAGATGTAAAAATGTAACTTCTGCCATCAGTTTTGTGGCCATTAGCGTGGCCTTCGGTATGCTACCTAAGATTTTAGTTTTGAATTTTGTACTGATTTTCCTGGATACGATTGGTGACCGAAGTGATGGGTGTGACTATTTATGGTCCTGTGATGGGATAATTCATAATTTTGTCTGAAATGTGTTCCTGGAAAGCTTCACCTCCATTGTAAAAAAAATGAAGACAGTGTGTCCAAAGTTTTGTTTGTGACTATATCTATTTTATTTATTTATTTATTTATTTATTTAAAACTGGTTCTAAAACTTAGCTTGTGATCCTGATTGAGTAAGCTGGTAGTTTTACCTTGCAAGCATGAAACTGATGTTGTTTTAAAGTATTCATGAGATTGGCCATGACTCAGAACAATGGGAAATTCCAATAAACCCACTGAAGACTCAGGATCCAAAATTGTGGATTTGGACATTTGAGGAAAATTTGTTTCTAAACAACAGATTCCCATGCAGTCTATATGACTGCACATAAGTACAAGTTGTTCAGATGTGTCACCACGTCTGAACAATCTAAAGACCAAAACTGATCTATGTTGAGGTTCAGGAAGCAGCAGGATCTCTGTCTACGCTGATGATCTCTGGAACTCTTTTTATTTCAGCAGCTCAATATCTGCTTTGTATTTAAGATTTTATTTTCAGAGGTCAGATTGTTCTATTTCACACCTGAATTATATTAGCTGTTAAATTTTTTGTTTGTTTCTTATGTGTATTTTTATTTATTTATTTATGTATTTATTTATTTATTTATTTATTTATTTATTTATTTATTTATTTATTTATTTATTTGTTTGTTTGTTTGTTTGTTTTTGCTTCTGTGAAATCTTAAATGGAAAAATGATATTCCTCTCTCCTTTTCTAGTCTGATGTGTAGAACTCTGTGGAATTCAGAACTGCTTGGTAACTTTCTGTTTCTGTGTGTGCTGCGAGTTGTTTACCGTTCCGATTTCCAGTATTTGGGTAGAAACACAGTCCTAGACGGAGAGAGAGAGAGAGAGGGAGGGAGAGAGAGCGAGCTCCTTCCTCTGGTTTCCTGTCAGAGCAGCATCCGTCTGCGTGTGTGTGTGTGTGTGTGTAAATAGTTAGACAGTAACTCTCCAGCTGCTGAGCAGAGCAGAGAGCAGAGCAGAGCAGGTCGGACGCACAGAAATCGTTCCCCGAGCTTCTCTCTCGTCTACGTGAATGAACGTTTTCAGAAGCAGTCTCAGTAACATGCACGGACCGCAGTGCTGCTCATCGTCACGGGGAGTTTCATTACCATCATCATTAGTATTATGGGCTGTTTTCTTTTTGCCGCTGCTCAAACCTGGGACAGCTGGTGAGTAAAAAACACTTTAAACTTCACACAAGCTCTCAGTCTGTTTGACAGCCTCGGGCTCACTAAATAACGCTCACTCATGTCAGCCATGTTTTTTTTTTTTTGTTTGTTTGTTTTGTTTTGTTTTTAATTATTAAAAAATTGAAAAGTTAAACTGGGAGTGCTTCCTTCTGGCATACTTATGTATGGATGGTTGGAGAGCCGAGGGGGGCAACAGGTGATTCATGAGGTGAGCCGCTGATGCACTCCTGAGTTATCCTGGTGGCTGTTGGATGCACAGCCACCAGTTGTTTTTAGAGCGCAATAGAAAGATCTTTCCCCATGTAATCAGATAACTCTTGTTTACATACCATGAAGTCTGATATGGAGAACTTCATTGTTTTACTGCTAGGCTAGGATGTAGTGAAACTTGATCCTAATTAAACAGATTAATCACTCTCTGTTGCTGAGATTATGATGTTGATGTCTATGCCTAACTTTGCAAGCTTGAAATATAAATATGTGCACAGATGTGAATCTTGCAGGAATGGAGCTCTGGGCACCTTTTACTGCATGTCAGCCAATTAAAATGCAAGTTATTTATTTATTTATTTATTTATTTATTTATTTATTTATAGCAAAAAGCAGGTCATATAGTCTCCCAGTACTCAAGGGAAACTTCCTCCCCTACATGTATACAGGTAGAAACAAATGTGTTCAGGAGACAACGGACAGATAAGATATATTTTATTTTCTTGCTTTTGCGTGTCCCTCCCCTTTCTGATGCTGCCCTGGGAAACTGCCCATATCAAAAACTGCCTGTATGCACGTTTTCTAAAAATGTTTGTCTCAAACCAAACATGTCTGAATGATCTCAGCGGCCCAGGCTTTGTGTATTCAGGAAGGTTTAAAGGAAGTCATTTAGTATTAAACACTCATTTAGAAATGTCCCTCCATTCATTTCCTATAGAATTTGTGCGATGAGGTGACTGTCTTTTGTCCTCATCCAGCGATTGGCCTACTTCATGCAAATGAAAGGTCAAGCTTGTAGATGATCACACACAGGTTAGCAACACAACACAAGAAAGGAAAAAATGTTCAACTTTTGTTGCTGTCCGCTGTCACACAAAAACTTTCACCAACTGCTGTTGTTCATCACTCCCGTCTGCATTATGTAACATTAACGTGTTAAAATTTTCAGATGAATTGCATCCATTAAGGTGTTGATGTTGACAGCCCTTGTCAAAATGTTTTAATGCATTACATTGGATTAAAAACAACACATTGATTTTATGCATTTGGTCGAACATTATGCAGATTTCAGAGAAGATTTTTTTTTCCACAGGTTAGACTCGAGCCCGAAAGACATTTCTGTGGGACAGCCAATAAACAAGTACAGAGCAGTGATTCAAGTCAGAGACACAGAGATAAATTCTGGGAAGTTAGATGCTCTTGGGATCTTATTGGAAAGCCCAAATTTTCCCAGAGCGAATGATGTAGTTGCAAAAATATCAGAGAATGTTTTCCTGGTTTATCTCACATTTATACAGCACTGGATACCAAAGTTCCTCAGAGAAGAGTTCATGCTCCCTTTTCACATATTATCAGTAATCACATTTTATCAGATTACTACTACAGACATCAATGGATGAGCAGCTAGCTCTGACTGAGCAGACTTTCATGTTGTTTTAGAACCAAACCATGTTTTAAAGGTGTAGCATGTCACTTTTATTTTTTAAAAAATATCTTCTTTTACACATTTGTTAAAACTATCACTACCTCATAACAGTTTGTGAAAAGATTGAACTCCTCCTCCCTGAGAAGAAATGCAACACTCCCAGTCTAAAACAGCCAATCAGAGTCAGGAGAAGGGCCATAGCGCTGTCAATCAACCTCAAGTACTCACTGTTAAATGTGCTAATGGAGGAGAAACAACTAACCATTACAGGAAAACTGCTTAGATAATGTTAACTAGCCTTAGCA
Source organism: Poecilia formosa (assembly GCF_000485575.1). Lineage (NCBI taxonomy): Eukaryota > Metazoa > Chordata > Actinopteri > Cyprinodontiformes > Poeciliidae > Poecilia > Poecilia formosa. Next base: position 1,238,432 of record NW_006799975.1, read on the forward strand.
TTCACAACAGGCTGTGCTAGCTGCAGTATGGCAGAGATCAAGGGGGGATAAGGAGAGGGGAGTGAGCAGCGCCACACGGAGGGGTGATTGACATCGCTTAGACCCGCCTCCTGGCTCTGATTGGTTGTTTCTTGTTAGCACTGGGAGAAGGCTGGGAGCTCAATCTTTTCAGAGATTATCTGTCTCATAACTTACTGTCATGACATTATGGTAGTTTGAAGCAATATGTAAATAATAAAAAAAAATATATTAGCATTCACAACTTACATGCTGCAGCTTTAACTTCTCCAGAACTTCCTCCTTGTCGTGTCTCCATGGTTCCTTGGTTTCCATGATGCCGTTTGTTCTCTAACACTCTAACAAACATCTGAGGCCAGAAACAGAACAGCTGCAGTCAGATTCAGATTACATCATGCAGAACTGGACTGTGTGTAAAGGGAGGCAACATGAGAAGATTCCTCCCACTGCCATAATAATTATGTTTGTTATCAATTTAAGGACTTGGCTGCAACACTGAGACAGTTACTGTAAAGGTCTAAGTCATTATAAGTTACTTTGTAATCTCGGCTACTGCTGTTCTTCCCCTCCGCTCCCACTGTTTGTTCCTACTGTCCCCCTCCCACAGTGGGGCCTATTTTCAACCTGGAAATCCCACATACCAGAGGGACTGTGTGGTCTTGTTGCGTCACAAATAGTCACACCGTATGCACAATAGGACGAGCAAACGTCTGAACAGATCTTCCGTCTGTGGTGGATCAGTCACACGTTTTCATTCCCCACTGCCCTGACCTCCCCAGAGCACGATGAACTGCAGGAAGCTCCCCAACCCACTCCCCGCCTGTCCTAAACAGCTTCAGTCTGTTTTTGTTGTCCTTATCTTTCCTCCCTCTGATTGGTTTGGGCTGATGTTGATGACCATCAGCAGGAAGATTCCATGATTTTGCCTTCAGACTGCTCCTCCATCGTGTCTGGCTGACTTGCATCTAAGCCTCTCACAATAAGCAATTAATCCATTAATTGCTTGTTGAATTAAAATGAGCTCCATCATTTCCACCCGCATGCTTGTTTGTTTTCCTCATGGCTCTCTGTCTACCAAAGTCAAGTTTATCTGCACAGCTCATTTCAACGAGGCACTTCAGAGTGCTTTAAAACATCACACAATTATCAATTATGAAATGAACAGCAAACATTACATTTTGTAAAATGTCATCATCAAATCATCAAGCAAATACACACCAGATGTATTGATCAATGTTCCAGTTACTACTAAACAAAGGCAACTTCAAACAGGTTCAAACAGGTTGGCTTAGAGTCTTGATTTAAAGGAGATCAGTGTTTCGGCTGTTTTGCAGTTTTCAGGAAGTTTGTTCCAAATTTCTGGTGCTAGAATGCTGCTTCTCCATGTTTGGTTCTGGTTCTGGGGATGCAGAGCAGAACCAGAAGACCTGAGAGGTTTGGAAGGTTGATACAACACCAGCAGATTTTTAATGTATTGTGTTAAACCATTCAGTAATTTATAAATTAACAACAGTATTTTAAAGTCTATTCTGCCAGTGGAAGAACTTTAGAACTGGGTTGATCTGCTCTATTTTCCTGATCTTAGTCAGAACACCAGCAGCAGTGTTCTGGATGAACTGCAGCAGGAAGATTAATTTTTTTAGGCAAACCTTTTTGCAGTAGTCAATGCGACTAAAGATAAACGCATAAATGAGTTTCTCTAAATCTTGCTTAAACATTAGTTCTATAATCGTGGAAATGTTCATCAGAAGGCTGACTTTGTAACTGTCCTTATGTGACTCTGAAGGTCCATCTCTACTCCCAGATTTCAGACAAGATCACTAGTTTCTAGCTGTAAAAACTGAAACTAACTCTGGATCATTCCTACTTTGTTCCGCTGCACGGGTCTCGACTGACGTCACCTTCCTGCTTTCTCTGCGTAAGAAGGAGTGAACTCTGGAGTTAGTTACTAGCTAGGCTCAAGGTCTTATCCCACAGAGTTTAGCCTTCAAGTCCCTTTAGGAGTAGCAAGCCATCTAGTTAAGTTGTCTAAATGGATTGTTGGTGTTATTAGTTTGCACTTTTTGTTTACTAAAGTCGACACTGTCAGTTTTGCCTGTTTTTGTCAGGAATGGAGTCTTTAAAGGTGAGAATGAACTAGAAGGTAGACGGTGGGGTTGCATCTTTCTTTTATTTTTCTTCACTCAGGGCATGAGCAGGTCAACACTTGGAGAGGCACTGACAACATACATAATACCCAGACAAGAATGCAACAAATTTGCTTAGAGACTTCATAATTTACTTATCTATTGTTGTTATTTATTTTGGATATTTAAAACTTCTTCAAGTGTTAAGAGGTCTTTAGAAATTATTATTATTATCATTTATTGGAATAATATCTGGGTTAATTTATGAGCCAGCAAAATTTGTAGTGCCTGTCATATTTCTTGAATCTGGTCAAATAAGAATAATGGTCCTGAATTTCCTAAAGTCTCTTCTTGTGTATTGCACACTGTCCATTTTCCCCACTCAATTACAAAGATGTTTCTTTAGTCTGAGAATGAAAATCATTTGTTCCATCACATAATTTTCCAGAACAATAGTCAGCCATCGTTGTATGGATGGAGCAGATATCAGTAACAGTTCCTTGTTGTGGCTTTTTTTGCAGGCAATTAACAGAATCTTTATCAAGTTACGCATCTTCCTTCAAAACATGTTTCTTTTATGTTTCCAAGATACATTGTCTTAAAATCTTTTGGTTCTCCAATTTTTTTTCAATTATAACATTCACATTCCTCCAAAACAAATCAAGTTTTTGAAACTCCCAGAATATTAGTGAATTATTTGCTTCTAGATTTCCAGACTTTCTCCAACACAGGAGGTGAGAGCTTTACTCACTCTTGATCCTGGCTGTAATGACGAATCTAGTAATGTGCTGTGAGATTCAGATCTCACACAGAGCTCTTCTGTGTGAGATCTGGGTGTCATTTGATACATGGTGACACTTTTAATGCAAAGTTGGCACTTTTAATGCAACTGTGCTCTAAAAATGTCATTATTTACTGAATGACACTTCATGACAGCAGTCGTTAACATTTATGAAGACTCCTTCGTGATCCTGACAGTGTCGTGTCAGTCTTATGCAGATCCCTTCAAATAAAGTGTTACCCAAATTTATTTTTGTGATTCCAATTTACACAGTTATATGGTCACTTGAAGCACAGCTTGCTCTGCAAGCAGCTTCATATTGGAAAGTGTGATCAGTAAATAATCTGTTTTTTCATGCATTAAAACTACATTAGAAGACTAAAAACAGAAATGCTCAAACTTGGTGGATGCGGCTTAAACCATTTTTAATTAAAGCAACTCACTTTATCTGGATGCCATTATATAAACTTCAATTAATAAGAAGATTAATATTCTTCCACCATTCATCAAGTTCACCCTCAGCATAGAGGAGACCTAGTGTGTGCACTGTTTGGAGACTTGGTATTTTCCATTCTCTTATGATTTGATAGCAGCAGTCCTTCCTGCTGTCAGGAAAGTCCTCACTGATACCATGAGCTCATATCCTCAGCCAGCTAGAACAGCAAGAACCAGCAGAGAGGGAGTTATCTCCTGCTGGAACAAGATGCCTTGTGTACTGTAGATTCTGGCGAATAAGCTGGAATAAGCTGGAAGTGCTTCCATTCTGTATTTGTATTTGGTTACCAATACAGCCATGTCTGTTATAGGGCTCATATGCTTCCAAGACACCTTTGAGTCCTACAAAATATGCAAGGAGCTAATTATCCATCCATCCATTTTCTATACACCCTTGTCCCTAGTGGGGTCAGGAGGGCTGCTGGTACCTCACCGGCTAACGTTCTGGGCAAGAGGCAGTTCTGGACTGGACAGGTCGCCAGTCTGTTGCAGGGCAACACAGAGACAGACAGGACAAACAACCATGCACACACACACTCACACCCAGAGAGAATTTGGAGTGTGTGTGCGCACACATTCACGCAATAACATGACAGTCATGTTTTTGGGAGGAAGCTGGAGTACCCAGAGAGAATCCACACATGCACAGGGAGAAAGACCATGCAGAAAGACCCCAGGCCAGGAATTGAACCCAGAACCTTCTTGCTGCAAGGCAACAGCTCTACCAACTGTGCCACTGTGCAGCTCTGATTGCTAATTAATTGTTAATGTCAATTACAAATCAGCTAATCAAAAGTCATCAGTTCAATGCATATCCGTTTGTAGACCCAGTGAAGATAGCTTGCTGAAATTCAAAGTAAGCATCAGAACAGCTCAGAAAAGTAGATGTAAGCAACTCTAGATGTTTGTTTGTGTCAAAATGGTCCAAAAAAGTTAAAGAATACTGAGTGAGTGCCACCTGTGTTGATATCAGAGGATAATGACAGGCTAGCTTTATATGATGGAAATTAAATGGCAATAGTAGCTCCTCAAATCTCACCAAACATGCAGAATACCATGTCTGTAAGCAGAACACATCAGACCCTGAAGCAGGCTGACCCCAGCAGCAGAAGACCACATACACAAACACACACACTCACACACACACTGGTCCTCCTGTCGGCTCACCTAAGCTGAACGGAAGCTCACAGCCTGAGTCACAGATATTTAACTTAACGGTAGACTCACTTCGATTGGTACTAAAACTGCAACATTTGTTCCAGCTGCAGTTGCTGCTTTTCTTTCACACTTTACCGAGTCAAACCAACCAAACCCTTCGAACCCCCTCGCCTGTGGTGGCGCTACTGAAAGTAACGATACAAAAACCTCTGAAGAAGACACTGAGCTTAACATCCTTCTTCAAGAATTCTAAACTAAAATGGAGTGGCGTAAGGTTTTAGTGTTTGCAGGATTTCTCTTTTTTTCTTTGGCAAAAGACAATGAGACATTTCTCCATCCTAGACTTGCGCATTTGTTTTGTTTTTATTTACCCATAATTCCATTCGCTATAGTATAGAATAGCATATTCCTGCTTTTGTCTGTGTGTTCACAAATGCATTCAAATGTCACCAGAGTTCACGTCAGATGAACCCAGACTGAGGTTTGTAGGCGGATCAGAGTTTGATTCCACATTCACACATCCCCAAACCAACTGCAACTTCGAGCCAAACGGACTGGAGTTTGACTGAGGCGGACTAAACATGGCTGCTGTGAATGCAGCCCTAATATCTTTATTGGTTATTGGATTGATTAAACCCAGAAAGCCTATCCGGTTACTCAGAAAACATCCTAATTAAAATTCCATTGATTTATTGAAAAAGTTGCATATCTACATCTGCTGCTGTGACAATCAAACAACTTAATTGCTCCTTAAGGATTTTTCCAAAACACTATTCTTCCAGCAGAATAGTGCTGAAAGTTTTATCACCTCAAACTAGTTTGGAAAATTTGTTTTATCATTTTCAAAAGTATTCACTGAGGGGGTTGAATACCTTTCATAGGCACTTTAATGAGTTTGTATTTCTGAAGGTTCTTCTTCAGTCTAAGTCCTGGCTGGATTTTTCTTTCACAAACAGATCTTAAATGTATCCCTTTTAGAAACCATGAAAAATCTGCTTAACGACAATCCAAGGTTTTCTCCTCCACTTTCCTGGGACAGAGTGAGGTCACCTGATTTCATTGTGTGATTCCAAAAAGTGGCCCCAAAGTTGGAAAGAGTGGAGCTGTTATAAAAAAAAAACATTCCTCAACTGAAACACAATGAGCCACCTGTGGATACCATGGAAACGGTTTTATTTTATTCTGTTTATTTAGTGTTTGTGCAGACAGCGTTCCTAATTCTTGCATTTTATACATGTATGTATTTGCATAGATATTAGGTCCGGAGCTGAAGTGTCTCAGAATAGTTTTCTGCTGAATGTGGTGCAGGTTTGTAGGCCAGCTCACTCACACACCTGTTCACCGTGGCTTAAACAAAAATGCTTCTATGTATGAAATCACAGTGTCTGTTACAGTTGTGTACAAACAGAAACATTTCTCCTTTAAAACCAGCAGCATTTATTTGTAGAATAACTCAGCCAAGAGTTATTTTTAAAAATATATACTGAAAAATATTTGCTAAAAAAAAAAAGTTTACAAAAATTTCAGCAAATTTTAACAGGGGAGAGTAAATAAGTCAGATTAATTGACTGTGTTGCTCTGCTGCTCAGCACAGTGGCTTTTATTCACCTCTCAAGTCGTGTGTGTGTGTGTGTGTGTGTGTGTGGGCGGTAGTGCTCTGCAGTTTCACTCTCTGCTTTGCCCAAATTCAACTTAGCGTGACGGAATGTGTGTTTAAAGCATAGTAAGTGTGTTTCCAGTGAAATGAATAACCCAACCGTTCCAGATCGGGTGACACAGGAACGCCCGCCGCCGGCCTGGTGGGAGGAAGCCATTTGGCCTGGACACAGGCGGACGCTGTTGTTTTGACCACATGATTCCCGGATTGTGGGAAGCCCAAACCCTCCCCCGGCCCAGTCTGCTTTCACAGTTCCACTCTGCAGAAGTTCTGCTGGGTCAACGGAACTTACCGTGGTGCTGGCTGCAGTTGTTTTGTCTGCATCTTGGTTTCACTCTGCTTCTGTTGTCGCTTGTAAGAGGAAAAGTGCTCGTCATGATGAAGTGGATTGTAACCGTCAAAACGCTACTTCATAGTTCTGATTTGTCTGATTAGGGTTCTGTGATTTTTGTTTTCTTCGTATCTCTAACAATCCCTTTACCCATGAAGCAGGACAGTCAGACTCATTTTCATTTTTAAAGATCACAGGTGTTGTCAAAGATGTGACAGGGTGCATTGATAGAATCCACGAACAAACTGCTAACATAGTAATGAATATATGTCTCTGCATTTGATGAGCACTTCTTAAAACTGAATAACATTGATGTCATTTGGGAATATGCAGATAAAAACTGCTTTGCTTTGATTGATAAAATCATTTTTAATTAAGCACACAAATGTTTTTTTTTTTTAAGTTCCTTCTCATGTGTCTACGGTCTAGACTCTAGTCTGTGGAGATGGCCACATGAAAAACTACAACAGGCCAGATTTGGTCCCTGGGCCTTGAGTTTGACATGTGCTGTAGAGGAAAGATGTCATATTGCAGGAAGTTTGTAGAAAAATAAGCCTCTCACAGTCAGCAATTTAATCAGTTCAACGCATGATCAATGAAAATCAGCTCAATCATTTCCATTTACATGATTAAGATTGGAAAGTACTTTAGATTGTCCATACAAAATAAGAATGTCCTTCATTTAAAGTGGAGCTTACTTTGTCTTATATACCATAAGCTCATATCTAATACACATACGTGCATTTCCACATTTATACATACACAAATATGTAAATACATCTATTAAAATAAATTATTTTTATAGTATATTTTCAGTGACTGTGAGCAGTACTTTATGTTTAAGTGATTGACAAGTTTTTGCAACCTGGTTTTTCCCAGCTAGCTTACATTAGATTAATTCTGTCCCAATCTATTTCCACACACACTTTTAATTCTCTCACTTCTTGGCCAGCCCAGATGACACGCTTGCTCTGTCCGCTGTGCTGTATCTCCCAGATGAAGCTAAACAATGAGGCGGAGCTTTTAGGACGATCGGCTCCAGTGATGAGCTGATTCCTGCTGTAACTGTGTGAACGCCTCCAGACAGTCATGTGGAGTCGGTGACTCTGTAGGTCTGAGCCGTCTGTAGAATCAGCCATGTGCCTGGAGGTCTGTGAAAACCATATGAGTCATTTGGTGGGTTAATTCTGTTCACACCTCCATTCCATAACATGCCCTGCAGTCACTTCTTTTGATACATGAAAGGAGTTGTCACTTCCCACCTCCTACTGAAGGTTAGTTAAAGGTCAAATGGTGTTTTGAAAGTTAATTTGCAACAACTGTGATGATTCACACTGAGGCTGTATTATAACTCAGAACTGGCTTACCATCATTCGAGCGGTTGTGACCTGTTTCTGCATTAATGCGTCCCTAAGGTTCAGAGGTGGGCGAACCAGAACCTTCTGTCAGAATATTCATCTTTTAACAGCAATAAGGCGCATAGCTGACTCTGCACATAAATTACTCAGCTGAAGCAACGCCAAGCTGAATGTAAGCATCACATGTACTGGAGAAAAAAATAACCTAAAGTCCTCCAGCTAGCTGGAGCGTGGAATCAGTCCAGACTGCGTCACATCTTGATGACAGGGGAATTTAACAACAGCTGCATTCAGGTACAGCTCCGACCCTCGTTTGACAAAATTAGAAAAAAAACAACTCTTTAATAAAATTTTCAAATATTAGCACTGATCATTTTCAAGTGGTTATGTTGTTTTACATGCTTTAGCTGTGCCTGCTTATGCTGCTTTATCCATGGAAAAATATCCAACCAGATGTCCTGTCAGTTCTATACTTTACATGTTTTAAGTTTTAGAACAGCTTAAAATAAAATTAAATCCAGAAATTTAAAAATAATCCTTTTTTTTACTGCTGGCTAACGTATAAAAAAAAAAAAAAATCATATATCATTATCAATTTTTCTTGAATGAAAATACACCCAAAACAGACAGAACTTATCTTAAAATACACGTTAGTGTTACCAAGGAAACACCAGATATAGATGTAATTTTTAAAGGGAGAAAAATGAGTTAAATGCGTGTATGTCCAAAAATAAAATCACACATAAATATGCCTAAACCATATGGCAGAACAGCGTAGGTTTTAGTTCTTCCTCTAGAGAGCAACAGAAGAACCTTTCTGGAAGAGCTGAGGAGCAGTGGCAGCTGTAATGGACATAACGTTTTCTTTTTGGAAGATCAGAATTCTGAGCAATACAATAATCACACTCTAGATGTGTTCCACAGACGATGCAATGCATTTCTGGGAACATTTTAAAAAAACATATGTTTAGATTGAGCTGCATGCGAGAGCCCCAGAAAAAAAAACTATAAAACATTGGAAGCTGCAAAATCCTTAAGACTGGAGCATGATGAGCTTTATGATACTAATGTTGGTCTGAAGGTGGAAAGTTTAAAGGTTAAGGTCAAGGCAATTTTATTTGTATAGCACATTTTCAGCAACAAGGCAATACAAAGTGCTTTAGGGAGTATAAATACTGTCACAGCTTTCTGCTGTAGCTTCTTCAAATTATTACCAATATTTGCTAGATCCAATAATTTGACTTTATCCATACTTTCACAGATCCTTCTACGATAAGCTCTTTATTTTCTTTTATTCAACCCACAAGTATATGTCTGAAAGGATGACTTGGAGATTCTGCAGTGTTTGTTCTAATCACAGACATCCGGAGAACTGGTCATAAACAGGAAACTAACCTGTTGAATGTGTGTGTGCGTGTGTGTGTGTGTGCGTGTGTTTGGTGTGCAGGTATACCAGGCTTGTCCATGTACCCCATCAGTCAGCTGTGTAAGTTCTGTGACAGACAGAGTTCCTCCTGCAATGGCACAGGGAGCTGCATGTCCGACTGCGACATTACGTCCGTCTGTTCTTCGCATCAAGATGTCTGTGTCGCTATATGGTAGGTACAAAGACTCAGAAACTATTATTAAAAAAATACACGTGTTGCCCTAATTCAGTTCAAAACAAGAGGCTCATATCACCACCTTCCTTAATTAATGTTCAAAATCATTTTTTATGTCAAAAGATGACTTAGGAAAAAAAAAGGTAAACAAAATTACCTTTATTTTAGAGAGGTGACAATATATAGATCCATTGTGCATTGAGTGATTGTCTATGTTCTTTGAAATAATTCTGTCTTGATGTGGGACTGAAATAGTGAGCACCCAGGCCCTTACACAGGGTGGATGAGGCACTAAAGCTTGGTTTATGCTTCACACATGTACTTTCCTCATGGAAACTCGACGGAATCAGGCTAATCAGGCTGGGTGGCGGAGAAAATTCAGTCTGCACGGACACTGCACAGTAAGGCGCTTTTCCTAAAATTACATAAGACCATGTGGAATGGCTGCGTTAAACATAAATCAGGCTTTAGGAGTTGTCAGTTGTGACAGAGGATTTGTCTGCTTTTGATAATGTAGATTTTGTGCCAATAAGCAAAATTTCAGTTCTATCATTGTTTAAATTAAGGAAGTTTGAGGTGTATCGGGATTAGGACTGGTGGGAGGAGTTAGGTTTACTACAGAGGCAGAGCAAGGTGTCACCTTTGAAGCAGTAGAAGAGGAGATTAAAGATGGAGACATTATTAACAAGGTGGGAAGATATATGTGATGAAAAGAAGAGGCTCCAGGACAGAGCTCTGAGGTACACCACGGAAACTTGACGGAATCAGGGATAAGATGACAGTGGAAAACTGGAGTTAAAGGACTTGAGTGGGATGAACTGAGTGTGTCCGAATCAGGCTCAGGTTACTAGTAATACCAATGGATAATCATCTATTAAGGAGGATGGTGTGAGAATAGCTTACTGCTGTATTCAAATTATCAATCTTTATTTAATTAAGCATTTTCTTAGCAAAAACTCAGCAAAATTAATATTTTATTGTACTGTCAATAAGGGACAATAAGGGGTTAAAATATTGTAACCCCATTATTTTAATGATAAAATAATTTTTTATCATTAGTTATCCTGAAGATAAAGTTGGACCATAATTTATGAAGATACGGTAACCCTTTTTGGATTTCTTTTTTTTTTTTTTTTTAAGAAAGGCACACAAAACAAAAGATTATTGTACTTAAACTCAATAAACTTGTCTTCTCTTCAGCCACCACCTTTGTGTAAGAATGCAGAGTTTTTACAAAGACAGTCAGTCAACTTTGCGCTTGGCCTCTCGTGGAAACTCTTCCAGTCTGAATCCATTTAGTTTTTTTTTCCAAAAACGACGTTGAGACCAGATTTTAAACGAGGGAAGATATAAACTGATCAAAGCCTCTCAACTCATCTAGACTTTAAAACAATATATATATATATATATATATATATATATATATAAACTTTCCCTTCAAACTGTAAAAAAAGATTCCTATGTAATCGGTTTGTCTGACTTTCAGGGTAGAGAATGGGACCGGCTTCACCGTGGAGACCCTTTGCCACAGCCCGTCCGTGTCGCTGTACGGCATCATGCTGGACGACTACAACAGCTCCAGGTGTGTGATGAAGGAGAAGAACTCCACCAGGGGGATGGTGCACATCTGCTCCTGCTCAGAAGAAGAGTGTAATGACAAACTGGTGTTCGTTTCCAGTAAGTGTTCTGGTTCTAATGAAGTCATGCAGTACGTGGGTTGATGAATCCAATGATTTCTGCTTTGGAGTTCTAAATTTAATCATGTTTTGACTCATGTCAACATAAAAGCTATTCAAAGTTAAGTCTGTACAAATCAACATCACGACCTTTCCAGATACATTCAGCTGATGAGCAAGGATTTTACTCTTCACCCCAGCTGAACATGTTGTACATTGAAATGAAAAATGTTTTAGATGATGAAATGGTATCTAGATTACCTCTATCAGTCAGAACAACAAACAAAATTAGAATGAATTTGTTAAGTTCACTTATGCAGTAACTCAACATTTTCAGTTATAAAGCAGTGTCCCATTTCAGGTGGGAATACAACATGAACCAAATGTTGCTGATGACTGCTGCAGGCTCACATAAAGACCACTGCCAGCCAGGACACTGAAGAAGAATTCTATATTGGCAGTAATGCAGAAGAATGTGAGGATTTATAGAGAAATCTGACAGGAAGAAATGACAACGTGGAGCTAGCTGTTAGCTCCCAGCAGGGTGCAGTCATACTCTCCATCCAGATCTGCTGACCTGCTGATGTTCATAAGTTTCCATCAGCGTCATGAGAACATAAAAAATATGGTTTGATTCAAGATGGGAGGCTGGACAACAAACAAGGGTATCTACTGGCTTCGTAGTTAATTATTAGTATTCTCCCTTTTTTTGACTCAGTTCTTGCTAGTACACTTCCTCTGTGGTGTGCTCTCGTAAAAATGTTTTTTTGTTTGTGCTTTTATTTGCTCAATTCAAGAAAGCATATTGAGAAACAACCCAGAAGACTCAAACCACTCATTAGTAGGAAAATAAGAAACCCAAAAAGGAATTTACCAAAAAAAAAAAAAAGTCCAGAGAGTGGCCACAAAACTCTGGAACAAAGCTTTATGGATTGATTAAGCATCAAAAAACCTTTTTGGTTGAGATCAAACATTTGGAGAAAGGAAGGCTCTGCTCCTGACTCCAAATATACAAGCTGATCTGTGAAATGCAGTGGACATCGTTTCATCAGGTGGGCTTGCATGGCTCCTTTGTGATGGGCTTAGATCAACAGAGACACTTTACCAACTGGACATGAAGTATTAATCATTTTAATCAGTCTACTCACAAATGTAGTCTTCTATCCATGCTAGCGCTGTGATAGATGTGAAAACATGGAACTAAAAGCCTGAATGTTGATCTTTCAGATCATATTCATCATCATTTCTACCAATTCCAAACTAGGACTGCTTATAATAGAAAAAAGAAACAACATGAAATCACTGAGTTTGAAGAAGGGAATAGTGTTTTGGCAGATTTAGAAACCTAACTAAGTTACAAATTCAATTGATTCTAATTTGTAAATTAAGTGATAAAACTAATGGATGTTGAGAGAGCTAGAAGATACTGGGTCAGACTGCTAACTGGGCATACATGCCATTTTGCTTGGTAATCCGGCGCTCTTTTGGGCCGATCCATTTTTTCCTATAATGTAAACCGGCCGGCTCATAAACATTTCTTATTCCTTCATTTTATGACTTTAGGCCTGCCCAGACTCATCTCTTCCCCCTCCACTCTATTACACCCCTTCCTCCACTCCCCATCCCGTCTCCAGTACTGATGCTGAGTAAAATCTGTTGCTTTGTCAGGACAGACGTGCCTGAGGGATAATTTGCTGCGTCTCCTCTCCTCATTCTGCCACCTTCACTGGCACTAACTTCTAAAAACCCTCCACAAAGCATGCAGGTCCAACCTTTCAATGGAGCTACTGTCTGGACACATGCTTGTAAAATGGGAAATGCCAAAATAACATAGATAATTCTGTTACTGTATTTTTTTTTCTGTTGTCAAAACTCAAAACTGAAAGATAAATCAGTTACGCTGCTCTGTGTCAAAGCCAAATGCTTGCAATTTCTAGCAACAATGAAGAAATCTACTTTATCCTCTTGTCCCGGTGCTTTGGTGCATGCTGCTTGAAAACCATAAGAGCTTCCAGGAACTTTGTCTGCTTGGATCATTTTGGGTTTGCAAAAAGTAAAACATTCCTTTGTTGAATTTGTTTAATAGTAAAAAACTAAAGACTTTCATCACATTCAATGTGTAAGTGCTTAACTCAGGTCGTGCGTCTTCACTTTATCAGCGCATTGTCTCATCATTACTCATCATACCGCCTCTCTGTGTTTGGAAAGTTTAAGGGGAACGATGGTAAAGAAGATGTGGGCCTTTTTCACAGCTTCTGCTCTGGTGGCTGCTGCAGTGTGAGAGCTTTGTTAACACCAACAGGAACTGGAAACACAACGCTCGCATCACACTTAAACATCGCTCGCAGATTCCCCAGTGAGGTTGTGAACATGCAGCTGTGTGCCTTGTGCAGAGTGGAGAGGAAAAAAGACGTGTCTCAGTGGCTAAATAAAATATGTGTGTGCGCGTGTGCGTGCGCTGGGCACACTGGAGAGCACAGACATACGGTTTCCTGTCTGTGTCGAACTCGGTTCAGAAGCATCTCCAGCACATGATGAGCGGACCCCATAAACACAGGAGACCTCATCTGGAGAATGACAGAGAGGTGCAGAACGTCTGCTGAGCAGGACGTGTCTCACCCTTTATTCTGTTATTAAAACATAATAAAGTCTTATTCTTTCTATCCAAATCACCATCCTCCTGTTTTGAAGGGTAACAGCTTACAATTAGATCGTGGTGTACCTCTGGGCCGTGATGAATGAGTGTGTTTCTCTTCATAGTTTGACTCATGAACCATGCTACAAAAATGTAGATGTTCTGTTGATAATTGATTCTAGGTTTGGTGCAGACAACTTAATGAAGTGAATGTGCAATAGTGGTTACAAAATGTGTTTTATTTAAACTTTTATTGCCTTTGTTGTTCATACAAAAAATACAATTTTAAATAACTACAACAAAATCTATTAAAATAAATGTATTAATTCAATTACTTTTAAAAGTATAAAACTTAAACCTAATTCATATTAATTCAAAACTCTTCAGAGTTATTGAAGATGGTGAAAGATCTGCTGTAGCAGTCTGTGTCTGTATCACAGTATGACTAAAGACAATTTTTAAAATAAAACTGTCTCATGAAGAGGATGGTAAGCAGTAATATAGAGCCTTACAAAGCGCTTCCTACCACTTCATCCTTTTTTTAAACACTTTTTCACATTACAAAGACAAACCTCCATGAATTATATTGACATTTTCACTTATAGGCTAAGATAAAACAAAAACTGGACCAGAACCAAGTTTCACAGTGGGGATGGTGTGTTCAGGGTTATGTGCGGTGTTGGTCTTCAGCGCCACATAGCATTTTCTACTTAGACTAAAACATGGGAAGCCTTCCTTCAAGTGTGGGTGGTGATGCCAGAAGTTCCTGCTGAATTTTGGACTCAGAGGGAGCAATGTGGCTTTTGTCCTGGCTTTGGAACACGGGACCAGATCTTTACCTGTGTGCAATCTCTGAGGTGGTCATTGGAGCTTCTCTGATCTACATGTGTTTCCAAAGTCTTCTGAACATGTTTCTCAAGGTATTTTTGGGGAGTGGAATGCTCCAGTAGTATGGCATATCTGGATGAGTACTTAATACAGTGTCTAAAACAAGAGTTGTGTCTGCAATCTCAGCGTCAAGTAAAGCTTGTTCCATGTGTGGGGTGGTCTCCAAGGTTACCCCTTGTCTCTGATTCTCTGTGTGGTTTTCATCGACTGGTTCTCAAGGTATAGTTGTATAGAGGATGTTTTCTGGTTTGACAACTTGAGGGTCTCATCTTTGCTTTCTGTGGATGGTGTGGTCCTGTTGGCATCTCATAGTGAGTGTTAGTATGCATTAGAGTGGTCTTCAGCAGAGGGAGAAATAAGATTAGCTTTTCTAATCGTGACTTTCCAATTGGAAAACGGTTTAATGCTTCCTCAGGGTCATGAGTCCTTGTTCTACACCTTGCTTCGTCCAGAGGGTCTGGACCCTCGGTCATTGAGGAACGATTGTTTGCTGGAGGTGCAGATTTTGTTGAAAAATGAAAATGTTGGATCTGATTTTACCAATTGTTAACGTTTAACCATGATGCATGTAACGCGCCAGCTTGATGAAGCTTACTGTAAATAGCTAATGCTGTAAACAATCCAGGGCCACGCCATCTTTGCTAGCGATAAAATGTCCTGCATTTTCATCTTGCTCCAACTTTAACTGCTCAATATTTGGAAGTAGGCCTCTTTCTTTGCTGCCTTTGCCAAACATTAGGTAGATTACCATATTAAATAACACAGAAGACATTGTCGTTCACAACTTCGCCTTCTTTTCGCTGATTGGCCAACCAGATAAATCAAGCTCAATGGTAGAAGTCCCAGGTGGAGCCCTGCAGAGAGAAGAGAAATGAGTGGAATTGCATATGAAGGCAGTGACTCTAAGCCATGAAGATGTAAAAGGTCAAAGAGTGGAGCCAGGAGATGCTGAGCCACATATGGTGTGCAGGTCACTAACTTCCTGCAGCAATAGCCTTGAGATCAGCTAAAGATAAGTGTGTACAGAGATTCATAGAATGAGTTTCCATTGCTAAACAGATCCCATATTGCCTTGTATCACCAAGCGCAGAGCTCTGGATGTGGTGGTGTAAACATGCAGTCATTATCCCCTAAAGCTTTGGAAACATGTTTTATAGTGATGAATCATGCCTGTCTGTCTGGCAGTTTAATAGTACAGACTGGGTTTGTCAGCCACCAGAATGTGTCTGACTTCATTTTATTCACCGTCAAGTGTAAAGTTTGTATTAGGGCCCCTTAATTCCACCAAAAGAAACTCCTACTGTATCAGAACACAAAAACGTGTTGGTTAATTTCATGATCCCAACTTTGTGGGGCATTAACCCAAAGCAAAGTCTATAAGGACATGGATGAGAGAGATTGGTGTGAACAATGGACTTCCATGATGTATATGGACCCAGGGTTTGGCAGGATGCTAGGCCAGAATTTTCCACAAAGTAAATATGCAAATATATAAGATTTACAAATGGAACAAATAAGTAAGGTAAAAGGCTAAGTTTGCCTTAGCCAGCTAGAAACTAGCAATCAGGGCTGAAATCTGCATGTGCTGATGACCTGAACACACAGAGCCACATAAAGGCAGTTCCAAAGTCGCTCTTCTGTCACCTGAAGAACATTTCCGGGATCAAAGGACTAATGTGGCTATATTTACTGCTGTGCTACTGTAAAAAAAAAAAGAAAAGAAAAAGGTTTTAAATTCTTGGAGGTAAATAATGAGAAAAAGAAGTTGAATCTTGAAGTTGAGCAGATTTAGCATATATTTCTTTTTGAGGTTTGTAAATGTTACCTGATGTGTTTGTCACTTGGCTCATAAAGAAGACAGATTTCCTTGTGACACCAAGTGGGAATGTTTCATCCCCACGAGGCGTTTCTATCTTAATAGCACAGAGGAACGACAATAGATAAGAACCGGGAATAAATAGTTACTTGGTTTGGTTCCGCCCAAAAAAAGGAAGAAGAAGTGGTTTCGTAAATATTCCTAGATGGACTTGTTTTTTTTTATTCCCAGATTAGTTCCCTAAGTCTGGAACTAATTTTGAGTTCTTTCAGTTTCACAGCAGATGGCTTTAATAGAGAAATTGAAATCCAACAAGTCATCGTCTAGACGCATCCAAACAGCATTCTGGGGCCAAAATGCTACAATGAGATGATCTGCAGAGTTATGTCACACCATACCACATTTTTTTATAAAGCTCTTTAAAACCACTAAGAAAACTGACATGCTACAATGGCAAATGGTTAATTATTAGAGAACAAATTAAATAAACACATAAAAACACAGACAGTCAAAATCTCTCAGTCTGTTTAAGGTCTTGGAATAAAAGTGTGTGTTTTTTTTATATGAGGAGTGCTTATGAAACAGCGGGTTGTGAAGACAGTCCTGTTACCATAGCAAGTAAATACACAGCATGCTCCCTGTTGGACTGTGCTGCTAACCTCCGTGTGGCTGTAGCATGTTGGCAGGCCGGGTAAGGCCAGATTACAAATATACTTTCATCAGGTCTTTAAAATAGTAAACATGTTTTTTTGTTTTGTGTGCGTGTATGTATGCTCAAAGAAACCACAGTAATAATTCAACTTGAATTTTCAGAAAAAGTACAAGAGCGTGCAAGACTGTTTCAAAGCTTTTTCATTATTCTGACTTGAGATGATCCGTCTGCATGAAGTTCACCAGAACAAGACAAGATGAGACAAGAAGAGCTGTAGAACGGTTTTGACTGTTCCACGGTGGGGAAACTCAGGTGTAAGAGCAGCATCAAGATATATAGGTTCACACAGAAGATCAAAAACTGTTACAAAAGTAAAAAACAAAGAACAGATTAATATCTGTTTTTAAATCCCCCTAATGTCTATATGTATTTTAAAGAATTTTATATGTTAGTACTTTGTGTGTATTGCTATCGTCGTAAAACCAACTTGCCACATTTACAATTGCATCCATCCTGACTTTGATTAAACTTCAGTGGTGGCAATTTTTTCAAAATGATCTGACTAATCAACTTAAGATAATCAAAAGCTTTAGAGACTTTTTTAAGTATATACTAACCAACCACCTATTACCTGTAATCAGGTCTGGTGCTGCTATTTTTCAACAAAAATGGTTCCTCTTCGGTCTGTAACTTTATAAAACTCTTTTAAACTGTGAGTAGTTACTGCTTTGAGTTTCCGTATTGAGAGGGAGAGAGGACTAGCTCAAAGTTTCCCAGACACATATCTTTGGCCAAATTACATCTCAAACCAATTAGAGGAAAGCATGAGAACACTCTGGCATCCTGACTGGAAAAGGCCATGCAAGCCTTACTACCAGTTTGACATTCCAGTACGTTTCTGGCTGTGTTTACACCTCAAACACAGAACAGATTACACACTTACAGGCACAGCGAGAGAATGAACCTAACCCCCACCAAAACCGTCAAGGAGTCATAAAAGCCTTAAAAACATACAAACTACAGAAACAGAGAATTTGAGTGGAAGTGTCTATGTGTTTGGAAGCCTTTTTTTTTTTTTTTTTTTTTTTTTTTTTGCAACTCACATACTATTACATTATAATTACTTTTACTATTGGAATTCAAAGGTTTTCCAAAATGAGAAGGAAAGAAACTTTAGCCAGTGCTAAAGCGTTACATTTTGGAACGTTACTAAAACAGAGAGAGAGAAAGACCACTGCATTTGACAAGCTCTTTATTCTTATCTAAAGGAAAAGTGAAAGTAATGCTGCCTTCTCCAACAGTTTAAAGTGTAATTTAATTACCTTAAGACTGTTTTGACAGGCATGAAGGTGCAATAGTTCAAACCAGGAACACCAGTTGGTTCTCACGCTACAACAAAGAGCAAAACAAGTGAAGACCTGACAAGTACACCTTGTGCTTAATGTTGGTTTTTCACCATTCTGGTTGAATCAGCAGTCTCTTTGTGTGGTCTGTGTGTTTGTGTGTTCATACACTGCTTTCCAGAAGAAAGCAGAATAAACAGCCCATTAGGCAGGTGGGGTCTCCAGTGATGTATCTCTCTTTCCTTTGGAATTGTAAAAAAATTGTAATCTGGTATTAAAATCATATTCTGATGATAAAATCTTCTGCCATCAAACTCATGGCTTCACACCAGCTGGTTTATCTGTCGGTATAAACCATCATTTGTCCTAAATGATTGTAATAATTATTGAGTAGTGAATAAAAACATTCTAAAAGTTGATGTTTCTTTACATATTTTTTGTCTGTGGGTTTGCAAAGGGGCTCCCAGGTCAGAGGTCAATGCTCTTTTGGGGGCCAGGGCATGGAAAAGTTTGGGGTCCCCCGTAATCAAACATTCATCTGTGTTGATTGAGACCCTTTTTGATTCTAAGCTTGTCATTTCTCTAACTGTTCTCTTCCTCTGTTGCTTTCTTCAGCAGCAAAAGATCAAGCCCTCGTCTATATAATTCTGGTGAGCCTGCTTCCCCTCATTGTGATGGGAGTCTTGGTTGCCGTGGTGATCCACTGGCACTGTGTCAATCGGCGCCGCCAGCTTGGTAGGAAGTGGGACAGCAACGTTAAAATGTGTAAGCCAAAAGCCGGCGGGCTGGACTGCAGAGACACCTGCGCCTTCATGGGGGATGACGACGGCTCTGACAGCAGCTCCATGCACGCCAACAACCTGAATCACAACACCGAACCCCTGCCTATAGAGCTGGATCTGCTGGTGAGTGTCAGCTGAAGAGCTGAAGCTTTTTGGAGGCAGTGTGCCATCTCACTGAGGCCCTTTTTTTTCTTTTATCTTCCTCCAGGTGGGTAAGGGCCGCTTTGCTCAGGTGTACAAGGCGAAGCTGAAGCAGACCAGCTCGGCTCAGTTTGAAACCGTGGCTGTGAAGATCTTCCCCTGTGAGGAGTACGCATCCTGGAAGAACGAGAAGGACATCTTTTTCAACAAGGACCTCAGACACGAGAACATCCTCCACTTCCTGACAGCTGAGGAGAGGAAGGCAGAGAAACAGTACTGGCTCATCACAGCTTTCCATCCCAGTGGGAATCTCCAGGTGAGTCCACTACTGCTTGGCTTCTCTTTATGAAACCTGCCACATTAATAACTTCTAAATGCAATGGAGCTCAAACGTTGCTCTGCTTCACAGGAGTATCTGACGCACCACGTGATCAGCTGGGAGGAACTGCAGGCGTTGAGCAGCTCTCTGGCCCGAGGAGTCGCCCACCTTCACAGCGACCGGCTCGCAAATGGACGGCCCAAGGTGGGACTTGGGCCGTCCACGAATCATTTCATAATCACCAAACAGGGACCATGAAATAATGACCCAAGTCATTTTTTGCCAAAAGATGATTTATACAAAAACAAAAAAATTACTTTTGGCAAAAAAATGACTTTGGCAATTATTTTAAGAAGATGACAGCATAAAATCCAGTCAGTGCCTGACAGCTACTTTGAAACACATTTTGAAAAAGAATTAATGACATCTGATATGTTAAACTAAAACAAACCTGATGAGCAGAATAAGTTAAAGCTTTGATGGCAACGCTAACTAAGATTGTCAATGTTTCTAACATCAAAGGACATGGTATTCAGTAGCGCTCTTGGATTCTTGCAACCATGTGCATACAGGCAAAGTAAGACCAAACATCAATAAGTTCACACACCAAAAGATACTCTGTAAAGACACACTCTGCTCATTAAGGAGCACAAAAGTCCACATACCAGAGGCTGTATGTGCTGTTGGCTGCTTAAAAGTATCTTTAACTCTTGGAAACAAGAGCAGGGCAACAGGAAGTTGCAAGCAACAACCTGGTTTGCATAGTTCTTAAGAAATCCACACTTTGGCAGAATATTGGGGTAAAAATGCTTTAGATTTGTTAGAACTGCTTGAAGACTGGGCCGGTGAATGCTGTGAAATCCAGGCACTGTGTGTCGGATCTCTTTCTGATTATAGCAGCATTCATCCCCTTGTTTTGTGATGATATATATGTAGAGGTAAATATAAGACTTTTGTCCAATGTGTCTCTCATCTCCTGCCCTAAAGCTTTTTGTTGTGTTGCAGACCACACCACCATTATTCTGCAGGGGAATCTAGAGTGAACTTTTAGGGGTTTTCCCAATGGTTAGCACACAAAAGACATCTAAGTAAAAAAGCTATCCATTTAAGAGACTGTTTCTGGGTAGATTTTAGACTATCCACTCAGTCTACTTTATTACCCACAACTTACTAGGGTGGGTTGAATTGATTTTTGCCCTCAGAACTACCTCAGTTTCTCATGGCAGATTCAACAAGGTGTGGAAAACATTCCTTTAGATATTTTGATTCATGTTGACATAAAATCCCACAGTTGCTGCAGATTTGCTGGATGCACATCCACAAAGTCTAAAGGTGTTCTGTTGGATTAAGATCTGGTTATTATGGAAACCATTTGAGCCCAGTGAACTCATTGTCAACCTAAGTTCAGTTTGCCTATTATACTTTTACCATTTGCTTTGTGGTTATTTGCTGTTGTGTTGTGGATGGTTGTTTTGAAATCGGTTGAGTTTTGACCTCAGCTGCTGTTGGACCAACAGGTGCCCATAGTTCACAGAGACCTGAAGAGCTCCAACGTGCTGGTGAAGAACGATCTGACCTGCTGCATATGTGACTTTGGCCTGGCGCTCTGTCTGGACAGCAGCTTGTCAGTGGATGATCTCGCGAACAGTGGTCAGGTCAGTCTCTCACTTACACAGTTACACAACACTTCTGATAAACGATGATGTGACCAAGCAATGCAATACAAAACACATGCATTATGAGAAAAATTACATTAATTAAAATTAAGAACCTAATTTAATGTTTAATAAGGCTCAATTGTCCCAGAGCTACATTGATTACATGTCTTTGCTCCTCATTTTTGTTTTTTTATATGTCAAGTCAAGTTTACTTGCATAGCACATTTCAGCAATAAGGCAATTCAAAGTGATTTCCATCCAGGCCTGTCAAGACAACAAATTTTACTAGACGATAAATTGTCCCAGAAGTTATCGCGATAAACAATAATATTGCTGCTTTGGGACAAAGGCATAATAATGCCTTTACCATTATTATACGGTAAAGGCATCTTTGAGAATAAAAAATAATTCATCTTTTTTTATTCTCAAAGATTAATAAACTTTAAATTGTAATGAACTGGAAGACATTTTAAATATAAAAAAAACAGACAAAAACAAATAAAATTAATTATTTGTCTTTGTAAACAAAATTGTCCTTCAAAGAAAAGGCAGGTTGAAACCAAAGCACCGAGCTGGAGACTTTTGTCATCCAGTTTTTGGCAGAAAGAGAAAAACGATAAATCATGCAAATGAAAATTATTGAACTCATTTTAATTTATCATGGAATTAATTGATTTATTGTTTTCTGTGACAGGCCTATTTCCTTCATACAAACACAATACAATAACCAACTATAAAACAAGCAGTAAACAGTACAGTTTGTCAAATGCCATCAACAAAATCATTAAGCAAATCTGTTTCAAATATATTGATTACCATCTACTGTGTGATATTTGAGTGCAGATGTGAGTGAACAGTTTTTGATGTGTGACTTGTAGGTGGGTACGGCGCGCTACATGGCCCCAGAGGTCCTGGAGGCCCGGCTCAATCTGGAGAACATCGAGTCCTTCAAGCAGACCGACATTTACTCCATGGCTCTGGTCCTGTGGGAAATGACATCAAGATGCGAAACCATAGGAGGTGAGTGTGCATGTGGAAAAACTTAATGCTGCTTGAAGAAGCAACGCAAGTCAGTTGAATCAATGGTCTGCCTACAATCCCATGTCTCGATTTGATTAAAGTGAACTCTGGTGTAGTTAGAATACATATGTGAATGTCAAGCGCACCAGAGACTGCTCCAAAGGCAGGAAGCTCAGTATAGCACAGGGCATTCTGGGTAAATCCAACCAAAAGAAAAGCACAAGCTTAACACTAGCAAGAGAAATGTCTCATGGTCTTTTACCAAAGACGAAGGAGAAATATTACAAACTCTAAAATCTGACACCACTCCATTTTTATTTACATTTGGTGAAGAAAGGCATTGTGCTCACATCTTCTTCAGAGGTTTTTTGTTGTTTCCTTAAGTATTTATTGGTAGATTACCACCACAGGCGAGGAGGGGAACATGTTTTTCCATTAGGATCATTTGAGAGAAAGTGAACAGCAGCAGCTGAATATGTTAACAAATGTTGCAATTTTGGCCTCAATCGAACCAAATCTCAGACTTTCAGGTGTGAAAACACCCATATATTTAAAGGCATTTTCATTCCACCAAGTTTTTGGTCAGAAATTATACACAGGCATCTCGTAAAAGATAACTAAGCAAAGTACAAGTGTATCATTTTGGGAAAAATGCTCCCGGAGAGAACTTGTGCATGCATGAGGAGAACATGCAAACTCCATTAAGGTCGACTGGCTGAGAAATAAACACTTCCTGCTCTTTCTATTATTAAAGCATTGTTTCTCTGTCTGTCGTGAGGTGAAAATGATCAGACAGTGATCTGCACTTTCTTCCACATTGCCTTCCAGTCTGTCTTTTTGTACTTTAACACGGTGTGTATTCCTCACTCCCTTTTGCTCCACCCCTACATAATGACAGAAGAAAATCCTGGAACTCTTTCCTCTCCTGTAATACTGGGACAAGTAAACTACTCTAATGAACTGCTGTTTTGGAAAAAACTGACGAATGACTACTTGTGTTTACTGTGGTTGTTTCTACTACCACTGAGGATATATACACTAATCTTTTGTGAAACTTTTATTGATTTATGCGCTGAACTGGTTAGTTTTGCTTTATTTGTGGTTTGTTTTGTTTTGAGAAGGTGTGGGAGAGGTTATGTATGTATGTGTTCTGAAACAACAAAATTTTAATAACATAAACAGAAAAGAATAAGAACTTAGCAACACCATGGCCAAATGTAGGCTAAGGCAAACTAAAGCTTCTCCAGTCAGAGAGAACATTGCAGACACGGTGCAGACAGAAGACCGCTCCACTGTTTCCAGTTATTCAGGGGACAAGGGGACTCTGGTGGACTTTCTGTCAGTCTGTACCTTAACCTCAGCTCCAGGTTAGCAGCAACAATGTGAGGAATGACTGATATGAGAGGAAGACAATCTAGACTCTGTTGTTGACCTTCCTTGGACTGAAAATCATGAAGGGAGAGCTGCAGCTGCTACTGCACTAGTTTCACCTGGCTGCAAAAGTCTGTGACCAGAGCGTCTGTATGAGGCTGAGAAAATAGATTATGTTTTTTTTATACATATTGAAGGGTGTGCACATTTCCTTATTTGGTTGTAACACAAAGTTTGTTTACAGTGCTATCGATTATACTACAGTTCCTGACACAGTTCTGCACATTTTAGTACACAGGCCTAGAGAATAGTTTACAGACACATGTCACTGAAATATATTAAAAAAGAGATCAGAAGGACATTTTTGAAGCTGACTTGACATGACTTACTTCATATCAATTTTATAAGAGAGACACTTCCTGAACTTATTGATAGAAGGATCAAAAGCTGCACTGTGCAACCTTGATATATATAAAAAAGTTTTTACATACTTTTTAAAATTATTATTGAGAGATTATTATTATTGAGAGATCTTGTCACGTTGTCTACTGCCATGACATGAACAAATATGGAAAAAACATAATTGCGCAGAATATGGAGACTTAATGGCAATTCTTAGGACGTTGGCATTACATTCTTCTGACTATCATTACCAGTAGTTTTAACTTATTCTAAATTGAAGAACAGAGAACTCATTTGATGGTGAGATGATCTGGTTTTTATGTGATGTCATGTTCAGATTTTCCTAGCAGAAATATTTTTGCCTCGCTCTGATTTTCAAAAAATATCCTCAGTTAAGTCAAATGCAGATACAGTTACATACACGAAGGTTTGATTGTCTTCCCTCTGCTGTGTACAAGCTAGATGGTTGTTTTCTTGTTTTCTGTGTGTTTCTGTCTTCGTGTTCTTTTTAGATACATTAGAATATACAGATTCATAAGTAATAGACAGTCACCCTCAACTTGCCCTACTTCCATATCTTCAACAAGTGTTCAAGTCAATTTGTGGGTTTCTGCATAGCAAACACAGGGCACAGAATAGTAGACTGTATTAAAACCCTCCTCTGGCATTGCTGT
Organism: Poecilia formosa; assembly: GCF_000485575.1. NCBI lineage: Eukaryota > Metazoa > Chordata > Actinopteri > Cyprinodontiformes > Poeciliidae > Poecilia > Poecilia formosa. The sequence continues at coordinate 1,263,334 of NW_006799975.1, forward strand.
TGTTGTCTGTTATATTGTATGCCTCAAGTATCTCCAAACATTTGATTTACATGCCCAAAATTAGTTTGCAGGGTGCGGCAGAGCCCGGATGGTGAATCTGAGCTGAGGCATGTGGGTTAAATGAAGCATGATGAAGAGCTCTGACTGTGCCAAGGATGAGTCTTTTAGTTTAAGGAAGTGGAATTCTGCCATATTCTGCTGCCTACAATATGGATTTCATGTCCTGTCCAGCAGGAGGAGGAGTGTCTTAACTCTGTCACTCATCTCATGTACACACTGCTAAATCTAAATGTGCTAAAGGCCAAGAAACAATTTACTGTCACTGGAAATCTGTTGATCCATTGTCATCAGTGGCTATTCTAACTAGCCTGAGCAGTCACAGCAGCCTCTGCTGGCTACAGCATAGCAGGGAGCAAGCGCGGCACCTCATGGAGGGTGATAGACAGCGCTAAGACCCGCCTCCTGACTCTGATTGGTTGTTTCTAGTTGGCACTGGGAGAAGACAGATGAGCTCCGGTTTTTTTTCCCAGATTATCTGTCTCATAACAAACTATGATCACAAGGTAGAGTTTCAACAAATATGTAAAAAAAAAAAAAGTTATGTCACATACTGCATCTTTAAAGCTGTTTTAATGATTTTGATTAATCTTTTTTTTTTTTTTAAAGCGAGCGTTTTTCCCCAGATACAAATTAAAACAATCACAAATTCCCAGGAGTTTATTTATGAGCAACAGCTTTTATGCGCTGATTTTGGAATGCAGTGTTATAATCCTGTTTTATAATCCCAGAGCACAGCTCACCTTTCCACTCACTGCACCTGCATTTTACACGTTTGTGTTCAACGTAGGGCGACTCTGTCAGTTATTAAATGTAGTCGCTGTGACACAATCACCGGTCACAGTTTTATTCCTGAAAATCAAAGCTTTTCTTTTCGTCTCGGGAATCTCTTTGTGTTGAGAACAGGTGGAAGATTGAAGTCTTGGTGATGGAACCGATGTGAAAGGAGAGGGAGAGGTCGAAAAGGTTTCTCCTTTGTGCTGCACGATGAATGCTGTGCAGAAGACTGTGTGGTGTTCCTACCTGCTGCACAGTGGGAAACACGAGCACACCACCAGCTCTGGCGTAGATAACCTCCAGGGAAAGAATCCGGGCCAGCCCGTATGGGTCCAGCTTTTACACACTGAAAGTGAGGGAAGATCCACATTTTAAAAGTATGAAGCAGAGGCTTGCAGAGACAACGTTTCTGCATGGAGCTCTGATCCACTTCCTGAATGAAGGTGCAGATCAAATTTCAACCTTCCTGCAGCTGGGAGAGACACAGATAATGGTGTGAAGGAAAGCTGCTGCCAGATTTCACATTCACAGATCCAGTTTTAGATTGTAATCAGTAGTAAATCTACATGAAGATAGAGGCTGGATAGAGGCTGGAAAAGCTTCTATGGGATCATTGTGAATCTTCAGCATCTTTTCCCAGCTGTGAGCTTTATGGAACATTCTGTTTGGAGCTGAGAACAGCCTGCAACTGCTGCGCTTTCAGTCCACTGAGGTCTGGATTCAGGCCTGGAAATTCATGTTTCATACTTTCAAATTAAAAGTTTATTTATTTATTTATTTGTGTATTTATTTATTTATTCATTTATTTTTACCATAACCAAATCTTCAACAAAAACAGAAAATAATAATAATAATAATAATAATAATAATAATAATAATAATAATAATTGTAACATGAGAAGCTGTGGTTTGATGATTTGATGAATTACTTTTCAGCAGGAGTGAATTTGTAGTTTTGAAGGAAGTGCCATAGTGAGGCGTTTCCCCTCATAAGGCAGGATGAACCGCGTGTGTCCACAGTCAGCATTATTGTAGCCAGGCTGGAAACAACCACCAGGCCTTTTCACTCTTACTCATCATAGAAACTCCAATGTTAATCTTTTTTTCTTCATCAGCCCGTGTGTTTCCAGTTATTGTTCAAGTATGCATTCAATAAATAACAATGCAGAAGTGCTGCAGATTGAAGGATGATTCTTTTTTTTTTTCCTGCTTCCTGCTCAGAACAACACCTCTCCCCTGGTTTGATCCCTTGTTTGCGTTTTTGTTTTGTTTTTTGTTTCCCAGACGTGAAGGACTATGAGCCAGCATTCGGATCCAAGGTGCGACAGCACCCCTATGTGGAGAACATGAAGGACAGCGACAGACCCGACATCCCCGACAGCTGGCTCCGGCATCAGGTCAGATTTAGAGATTTAAATCAAAAGTTAAAACCACAACAGCCGATAGAAAATACCTTTAAAATAAACAATGCAAGAGCACAAAGCAAAATCTAATGTAAATAAATGTGGATGAACACTGAGGTAAATGCTGCATGTTTCAGAATTGAATGTGTGTCTTTGTAAACAGCACCGAGAAAAATGTTTTTTTCTTTGCATGTCTTCTGATTTTATTTTTATTTATTTATTTATTTATTTATTTATTTATTTATTTATTTATTTATTTATTTATTTATTTATTTATTCATTTGTTCCTTACTTGTTTTAGACCATCAATACATTTTTAGGTAAGGTTAAAAATAATCTGAGTAAATACAAAAAGTTATTTTTAAATGATGATTTAATTCATTAAGACAGTGTGGCGTTCAGTCAGTCATCATGTCAAGAGCTTTGACAGAAATTCAACTGCAGTACTCCCTGTCTTACCCTAAGAGGGCAGCACTAAGAATTAAACAAATTTACATGAAAAGTAGAACAGAACACAGTTTGAACAGAAACATAAAGATATCATCCCTAATGACAGGTTCAGGCAGTTTTCTGCAGTAAGAAAAGGTTGATTTAGGGCCGTGACGTCTGAACTCTTTGCAACATGAGCCCGAATCCCAAAGTACTCAGGAGCCATGTTGATTTTCCAACTTAAAATGCAAAGTGGCATGTCTAACTTTCTAGACACTGGAGGACCAAATTTGTACCATTCTTGAACTGCACTCAGTGGCCGCACAAAATCCTTCTGAAAGCCACAAATTGTCCCCGGGCCACACTTTGCACACCCCTGATTTAGAGTTCAGTTATGCTAAAAGATCTGGCAATGAGTTGCTCAGAAGCTGCACACTTCTCTGGTTTAATGGCCATTTGTTCTGTAATGAAACAGGGAACGGAGAAAGGAAGAGGTTCTCAGATCTGTGCTCTACGTCTCCCTCTGCAGGGCATTTTGGCTGTCTGCACCACGATCAAGGAATGCTGGGACCACGACCCGGAGGCCCGTCTCACGGCCCACTGCGTGGCCACGCGCCTTGCTGAGATCGAGGAGGAGCTGGACAAGCTGTCGAGTCGCAGCTCCTCGGCTGAGAAGATCCGATATGAGGTGCACATCCCCGTCGCCATGGAGATCCCAGAGGAGGAGGTGAAGATCTTCGAAATCCAGAACATCATAGCTGCGGACTGCTCTGTGAGTGACAAGTGAGGCGGGGATCTGCAGGCTCCTTCAGGGGCCTTCCAGTTAGTCCAGGTTAACACGATGATGACGGTGGTGGTGATGAAGAGCTGAGCTCTGGTGGGACAGCTAGAGTCTGAGACACCGTGTTGTGCTCAGCTTTGACTCAGCCCTGGTGAACATTATGGCTTTCATGGCTTCTAGAATGTTACAACATGTTGAAAAGGTGCAGATCCAAAGAATAAAGTAAAATAAAATAAAATAAAGTAAAATAAAATAAAATAAAATAAAATAAAATAAAATAAAAATAATAAATAACAAAAATGCCAATTTCTCAGGAGAATGCAGAGCCTGACAGGATTTTCTCTGCATGACAAACAGGCCAGTTTGAATTGAACCAAACAGGTTTTACATGCATTTCGTCATGATCTTCTTCTGCGTTACAGATAACAGTCATTTCCAATCGTTTATGTATATATTTTTTTCATTAATGTGCCGTAAAGTACATTTTCAGTGTGTACTTTGAATACCAAAGAAGTGACCTTACCATTGTTCAGTGTCCGTACCAGCAGGTTGATCAGTAGAACAGGTATATATTTGTGTCTTTCTGTTTGAATGTTTTGTAGTGTTTGTACTTACTTACATGTTGGGCTTTTTTTCTAGACAATAAAAAGCCCACTGTGCATAGGAGACAGTAAATCTGCATAAATAGCAGCAAAAAGGGAAAATCATTTTATTTTTTTTATTTTTTTTGCAACTTTTCAGGATGCATGTTTTAAAATAGTGTATGTTTTCATAAACATGCATTGTCAAATATTTTTTACCCTGTACGTCACATGCAAGATAGTATAAATCATGTATGAATTAAATATATTTACATATACGTCTCTGGTTCTGTGTTTTTCCTTTATTCATCATTATCATTATTTTAGCTTGCATTAAAAAACCTGTTGACTGGCCTTTTTCTCATGAGGTAACAGTGTGAGAATGACCTATGTCATGCAAAATCCGCCCTTCAATTTCAATTGCATGTTGATGATTCTCTCGTGGATAAATGGTTTCTAAACAACAAAAACCTAAACGCAGAAGTCGGAACATTGAAAATCTATGTCCAGTTCAGTGATGTGGCCCTGGATGAAGCAGGGAGCTTATTTAACTCTTTCTAGGTAAAAGTGAACTCAAACAGTTAAAAGCTTGTTTCCTATTAGATGAGATCCATTTTAAAAACTGAAAAAACATGGTTTCTTAATCCCTGACGTGAAAAGGGTGCCTGAAGTTGTAAAATATTTGAGCAAAAGTCACTGAGAAATGACTGATTTGTCTTTTTTTGTCTTTGTCTTTGAAAGAAAAAATCTGGTCCTCCAGAAATGCTTAAAGTACGAACATCCAGCCTGGATGGTGACCAGGAAGAAGATGAAGCCAGGCACAGTGTACAAAGCCTGAGTAGAGCAAGGAGCTCTGGACCAGTTTGATGAAAGTCACGCTATGATAAATGATCCAAACCGGTCATAAACAGATAAATGAAGCTTTCAATTTTAAACCATTGCAGTTATCAGCTCAAACCACAACAATGAGCCCTGTTTGGTGGAATAAGACTGCTTTGGCATCAGCTGAACAGTTTGGCTTTTACTAAACATGCAGTAAAAAGTTGAAAGCTCTGTGTTCCCTTTTATATGTTATACTATGAAAACACTGTGTGCTCGTAAAAAAAGAGAAGAATTTGCATTCAAAGTATTAGATAAATAATAAAAGACATACATTTCAACAAAGGTCCATGTGATCACAGCTTGCTGAGAAAAGACTTGTGCATTGTTTGCTAAATCCTTCTTTAAGACTTGAATTAGAAACCCGGTCCTTCAGAACCGGGTGAAGAACGAACATCCAGCCTGATGAACAGAGCAGGTTCAGGGGACCAAACCCTGGGAAAACACACAACTCCAGTGCCGTCAGTGTTCAGAGTGTTAGCCTGAACTAGCTGTGCTAGTGCTTGAACTTTTATGAAGCTAGCAAACTTTAACCAAACTGTAAAAACAAGGAAAATACAAAAGATTCCCAAACATAAAATGCAGCAGGTGAAAATGTTTTTTTTAACTAGCTTGGGTGTTAAAATACCTCAGATGTGTCACAGTAAAGAGAAATGTTATCAATATGAGAAACTACAAGAGCAACTAATTCCTGTCTGTGCAACAGCCAAACAGGTGACATGCCTTCAACACAGCCAGAGATGTTCAACTCATTTCTCTAAGTCAGACTCAAGTCTTTTGAACCAAATCAGAGCCAAGTCTCAAGTAATGAAATAAACGTTTTTTCATCAAATTCATGATGTCCAGCCTGCATTGTTATGGGCTATAGGCTATACGCTATAAGCTATAAGTTATTGGGCTTACCCCAACTTGTACAGTGTCTCTGGTTCATACAAGGCTTGACCTCATGGAGGCTGTTCTTCCATGGACAATAGACTGTTGTTTTGATAGTCAAAAAGGAGTCAAATATGTTTACAGATCTATCCCTGTTTTCTTAAATAAGATCTAATTTAATGTCATGATGTCATTTTTAAGTTTGTCTACACAAATATTTGGAAATATGGTAATGTAATCATTTTGAATGACATATTATAGATTGTCTTCCAACAACATTGTGTGTTTAATACCAGTGAAGAAACCTTTAAAGGTATGTTATGATGAACCTATCAGACTAAAAAAAATTATATGAATTAACTTTGATTCAATATAAAATCAACACAAATGTGCATGTAGATCCAAATTCAGATGATGGTTGAATCAATATTGATATAATGTCAGTTACGGTTGATTCAACATGTAGTTACTAACCACTTTCAATGTCCAGCTTTAACGTGGATCCAGTGTTTCTGTGTGACTATATTGCAACGTTGATTCACTCATATTTCGCTATCTGGGATAACTTTAGAGTTTTAAAAAATATATGCTTATTTTATTGTACTTTACTCCTCCGTAGATAAATAACTAAATATCCACAGATTCCTCATTGATCTACATGATTTTTTCTTCATGGTTTTAAATTTCCACAATGAAATGTTTTATCTTTCTTTTCTTATTCTTAATCATTTTATCACTGATATAATTATCTGTTTTGTTAGTTTTTTTTAATGTGGTCGTTTTAAATGTGTGTCTTTAATTTGTGTCTTGTGTTTAATTTCTGTAAATAATACTTGACTCTATGAATACATTTTCCTGACTCCATGACTAACTGAACTCATACAGAGGGTACTACAGCTACATCCTCTCCTTTCATGATGCTAACATCTATTAAAGGTCAAATTGACCATTTGCTTCTGCATATTTGTAAAAAGAGAAAGGCATATTACACAGGATGGATTAATAAGTTATGTTTTATGTTTAAGTGTCAAAAACCGCCATAGGACCTTTTCCTGGTATCTTATCTGAAGAAAAACTTGGACTAGAGCCAGATTGTTCCAAGAAAACACAATATAAGTTGTCATGATAAAACTGCTTTAATGAAAAACACATTAAGACAAGAGTTTCAAAGTCATCCCAGCTAATATGTGAGCTCAAAAGAATTGTAGATAACCTGGTTTTACTTATGTCCATGAACTCTCAAAACCATTGATTCTGATTTGTTTGCAGCCCTTGGGTTCCTCGAGTTACGCTTGAAGAGTTGCCGACACTTCATATCTTATCTTATCTCTCAGTGAAAGAGGGAGAACTCTACAAAACCTAACAGGTACCAAAGCAGCAGGAGAGAATTTCAGATGAGTGTGTGTCTTCAGCAGTAATCGGTTTGTGTTAGCAGCCAGACTTTATTGCAGGTTGCAAACGACTCAAGACGGCCCAGGTCATGTTCAAGGACTTTCTTGCTCCTTAATGATTTTATATTCACAAATGTCTGATAAAGGTGAGAGGTTCCAAAAAAAATTTAACTCTTTGATTCTGATCAAAGGTCAGTCTAAGTGAATAGGAGGCTTTAGCAGGAGAAGGCTTAATACATATATATATATATATGTACAGCTCTGGAATAAATGAAGAGCCCACTGCACTGAGCCCCATTGAAAACTTCCTGGTTATTCCACCAAATACTGATTTCTGAGTTAGAACATTAGTATTGTTGTTTCTAAATCAATGGTTCCAAAAGATTTTCTTCTGGGCCTCCCTATGGGTTACAATAATAAAAAGAAAAAAAAAATCTGCTGGGCACACATATCGTTCAACCAGACATAAACCTATACACATATTTTGTTTTCAAACTCCACTGAAGTTTATTTCACACTTCAGGTTGCAACAAAACAAACTACAAACCATATTTACAGTGAAACACTTTTGTGTAACTGTGTTTTTTAGTTCTGTATTGTAGAAGAGTATTCTTTGCTGTCAGTGTTATTTCAAACATATTTCTTTTTTTTTATTTGTAACAATATTCAACTTTGCTATCATCATTACATTTTTTAAAAAAAAGCCTATGTGCAAAATGGGGTTAAAACATGGAACAACTCCCTGAGAGTTTTTTTTTTTTTTATTTCATCATCATTCATCATATGTATTTTCATCATGCCCCCCCTGCACTGCACCTCCACTTAGGGGTCTCGCCCCATATTTGGGAACCACTGTTCTAAATGAATATGAACTTGTTTTCTTTGCATTATTTGAGTTCTGAAAGCACTGGATCTTTTTCATTAATTAAACATTTCTCATTTTCTGCAAATGGAGAGATTTTATTTCTCATCAGAAATTGCTTGGAGAAATTCCAAACAATTTCTCCAAAATTGCTTAGAATTTCAGAGAGATGTTGTCGGTAGTTCATGGAATAAAAAAACAATGTTCATTTTACTCAAACATACACCTATGAAAAGTAAAGTCAGAGGAACTGATAATCTTGAGTGGTCTCTTAATTTGTTTCCAGAGCTACATATGCTGAGGGGTGCTGAAGAACTGAAGAGAACCCATGGAGAACAGGTCACAGCAGAGCGGCAGCAGAATAAACGGAACAGATTCCTGTGGGATGTTGTCATATTTTGCAGTGTGTGAAAAGATCACATGTGAAGCAGCTGACTGCCTTAAAGTTCATTTCTCCAATTTTCTTTATGTTTCACAGCATTAGCTGCATTTCCATTACCTATAAAATTGAGCAAATTGAAATTATGAAAATAAATTAATTTCATGGAAAAACACCAACTTAAAAAAAAAATTCTATGATAAAAAAGTTTTTGTGCTAGGAAGAAGTGGTTTTCAGCCATGTTGGCTAGAAATAGATGTTTTATATAAAACTGCAAAGGTAAAACTTTTTTTGCACCGTAATCCAAAGCCGGATGTTACTACTGGTGAAAACAACAAAGACCACAGTAAGTAGCAGGACGGTGAAGGTTTGTTTTAGTTTTTCCAGACAATGAGCAGCTGGCTCCATCACAGCTCTCACAGTTCAGAAAATGATGTGTCATTCCAATCAACAACTCTTCTGTAAATTCACAGACTATAAACTCCTCAAAATGCCGCCTACAAGCTGCTCCCAAGTGGGCGGAGCTTGTTGCTCAAAAGCATGAATAAGATGCCGACGTCCTCTGAGATGATGAGTGCTGAATTTTGAATATGTAAATATTTACATACTGTAAATATTTACATATGGTGTTTCCATGTTTTTTAATGACCTATTGAGTGAGCAAACAAATTCACATGTGACTTTAATTTTATTTTGCAACATCTCAATTGCAAAATTGTGTTTTTTTTGACATCAGACAAAGATTTGTGCATATTGGTAATGGAAACACAGCTAGAGTGGAACCTGACACTGAAAGTATCGCCATAACAACAAGAAGTCATCAACCACTGAACTGAAGTTTTTCTCAGATAACATGACCTTTGGTCTCTCCCCAGTCTTCCAGACAAGGTCACCAATGGACTATATTGCCTGGATCTCCCTTTCTTTTCTATACTTATCATTTGAATACCCCATGTGACTGATATTGACAGATTCTTAGATTCATTAACTTCCCTCAGTACAGTCACTTTCAGTAACTTTCCATCCTGAATGAGAGGGGCAATGTTCAGTGTAGGGATCCCGTGGCACAGCAGCATTTCACCGACTGAAAGAAGATTGCACAACCTAAAGTTTGACTACAGCTTTGAGTGGATTTGTGTTGGCTATGTGTCTTTTACTTCTCCCTGCATCAAAATATCCACTCTGCCCTAAAGGCTAATTGCATATTTAGTCCAAAAAGTTCAAACAAAAAAACACATAAGCTCAGTCGTTGGATCTGGAGCAAAATTAATTTGACATATTGCATGACTGGAGGATAGAAAGATTAAAATGCTGAAGAATGATATGCAGCTTAGAAGTTTTCATGATACTGTAGTTTGTTTTATTTGTATTTTTTCAAGCATTTTGTGATGCTTCTTTGTTGAAGGTCATCAAGTGCAAAATGTTCAATGATTAGCCAGAGCTTCATTTATGGACTGAAATCTTTCAAACAGCTTTAAAGTGGAGAGCAGTCAGCAGAGGTGTTTAGGGCTAATTAATGCTGATAGCGCCCATTTGGTTTCTGCACCTCCAGCAACCCAATTGTTTTTATCGCTGCTGTAATTATGTGCACATCTCTAAGCAGTTATGGTTCGATATGTCATGGATATATGTTACTACTCTCCAATCTCCTGATCTGATTGAAATGCAAATATATTTATTTGTATGCGAGTAAATTTTGTTTAAAAAAATCATTCTTGTGTGATAATTATAAATAGTATTAAATAAAACTGTAAATTCAGCTGTAATCAGAAAAAACAGTGGCATGGTGCAGCTTTCCTGGTGGTTTAGAGTTCAAATGGATCAGTGGGAAATTCCATGACATCAGGACAGTCCAACCTTCTGTCTGTATATATAGAGGCATCTTACTGTAAGTGTGTATTGAGCTGCAGGCAACAACAATTACAGTTGCATCAATCTGACGATCAAAGTATGGAGAGACACATGAACGGTGAGTTCTACAAAACACAACTTTGTTCATTGAATTGTTCTTTCTTTAATTTAATTCATTCATTTAATTGGTTTGCATAAAAGCTATGGAATAAAAAAGTACTATTTTTCTCAGAATTACGACTTTAATGCCAGATTAGTCAGAATTATTTTGGGGGGTCTAAATTCTGAGATTAAAGTAAGGAATTTTTATTTATTTTATTTTGGATAGGTCCTAATCCTGTGCCTCACAAAATAGTACCAAATAATGTCAACATATACTCATGTGTCTTCATAGTTAACAAACATTCACAAGCAAATAATAATTTCAGTTTTTTTGCAGTAAAAAACAGTGGAGGAATCCATCAAATGACTTTAAGAAGATGATTAAAAAATCTTTAAATCTTATTTTACAAGTCAGTAGTAAAATCATTACACTATTTGTTAGCACTTAAAAACTGGATCAAAGTATCAAACAGCTGATAACTTTTTTTGAATTGATGGAATCATATGGACTAATGACAATTTCATACACACACACACACACACACACATATATATGCACACTCATACAGAGGTTTAAATTCACCAGGTGCACAGTAAATATGAAATTAAATTAAAAGTTACATATTAAAGTTTTCTTTTCAAGTCAGATATTCTGATTCCCTGACCTTCTAAATTGTTGTGACTCAAATTTATTTAATAAAGAATCACTTGTGATTCTTTATT
>NW_006799975.1:1274805-1317577 GCF_000485575.1 Poecilia formosa
AATAAAGAATCACAAGTGATTCTTTATTAAATAAATTTGAGTCACAACAATTTAGAAGGTCAGGGAATCAGAATATCTGACTTGAAAAGAAAACTTTAATATGTAACTTTTAATTTAATTTCATATTTACTGTGCACCTGGTGAATTTAAACCTCTGTATGAGTGTGCATATGTGTGCGTGTGTGTGTGTGTGGGTGTGTGTGTGTGTGTGTGTGTGTGTGTGTGTGGTTGGTAGGTTGCTTGTTTATATAAGGTTCTCCATAAATTCATATGAATTTGTATGTTATTAACTTTAAAGGTGAGACCGCCGTGGGAGAGCTGATAAACCCAGAAAAAGGCTCTCCAGGTGCTGCTGAGGACATGGAGGCTGCAGAGAGCTTCATCCAACAAGCCATGGAAATAATCCTCCAAGAGGCTGTGAAGAAAGCAACCAATGTCAAAGAGAAGGTAAAACTATAATCTTCCTTCCTGTTCCTTAGCTCTTTGCTGCTGTGCTACAAAGTATACAGGATGTGTGACAGTAAAAGTTGGCCTCTGTTAAATAGGTGTGTGAGTGGCGCTCCCCTGAACAGCTGAAGGAGCTGCTGGACCTCGAGCTCAAAGACACGGGAGAGTCTGAGTCCAAGATCCTGCAGTGCTGCAGGGACGCCATCAGATACAGTGTGAAGACTGGTAACTGAGTGAAACGTTCTTATTTTGTGTGCTTAATAACATAAACATGAGGATGCAGGTGAACTGAACTGCATATTCGTTAAAGTTCAAAGTACTTTAACATTAAGATAAAATAATAAAATGTGTCAAATAAAATGTATAAATTTTATTTGACTGATCTTTCTGCCATAAGCTGGGCGCTGGCTGAGCACTGAGCTCAGGGAAGCAAGGCCTGCAGTACCTTAGATGTTGTTTTGACAAAAAACACACAGCAGGAGGTCAATCTGAGAGTCAAAGCATAGATATATTTCCTGAAGTCACAAGGTGCTGCTGTAGGTTGGTGTTTCAGACTGGGAGACGTGTCAACCAGTCAATAAGCTCCATCATCTTATAGATGCTCATTTTCACCTCTACAGGTCATCCTCGTTTCTTCAACCAGCTGTTTGCAGGGATGGAGCCTCATTCCATGGTGGCTAGCTTCATCATTGAGGCAATAAAAACCAGCCAGTGAGTGATACAGCATCATGTTATAAGCCTCATGAAAAAAATATGCACCATTGGTTTTACATAGTATTATAGCTAGCCTGCATTATTTCATAAAATTCTATCAGGTACACATATGAGATGGCCCCGGTCTTCACTCTGATTGAAGATGTTTTACTGAAGACCATGATGAAGCTGATTGGATGGGAGGAGGGAGGCGACGGACTCTTTAATCCCGGTTCGTATAGCAGCATTATTTCTGTCATCTATTGAGTCATAATGGTCTTTATCGGAATCTTTATTCCTGTTTCTGACAAACGCTGCTCTTTCTGGGTTTACTTTCTCCTCCAGGAGGCTCCATGTCCAACATGTATGCTGTGAATTTAGCTCGGTATCGTTACTGTCCAGATTTCAAAGAGATCGGGATCTATGCTTCTCCACGACTGGTCATGTTGACGTCTCAGGAGGTATGATTCTAGAGAAACTTGTCAGAAAAATTAGACTTTAGATTAGTTTTGTTTGGCAAGCATTCCAATGCTATCGACCAAGCAGGAGGGAAAGCCATCATGAAGAACCTTTGTCATTATTACCTCTCCATGAGGTCCGTCCATCCATCCATCCATCCATCCATCCATCCATCCATCCATCCATCCATCCATCCATCCATCCATTTTCTTCCACTTATCCGGGGTCTGGTCGGGGGACAGCAGCTTCAGAAGGGAGGCCCAGACTTCCCTCTCCCCACCCACTTCTTCCAGCTCCTCCGGGGGAACCCCAAGGCGTTCCCAAGCCAGCTGAGAGACATAGTCCCTCCAGCGTGTCCTGGGTCTTCCCCGAGGCCTCCTCCCGGTGGGACATGCCCGGAACACCTCACCAGGGAGGCGTCCAGGAGGAATCCTGACCAGATGCCCGAGCCACCTCAACTGGCTCCTCTCGACGTGGAGGAGCAGCAGCTCTACTCTGAGTCCCTCCCGGATGACCGAGCTTCTCACCCCATCTCTAAGGGAGAGCCCAGACACCCTGCGGAGGAAACCCATTTCGGCCGCTTGTATCCGTGACCTCGTTCTTTCGGTCATGACCCAAAGCACATGACCATAGATGAGGGTGGGAACGTAGATTGACCTGTAAATCGAGAGCTTCGCTTTTTGACTCAGCTCTCTCTTCACCAAGACAGACCAGTACAGCACCCGTTTCACTGCAGACGCTGCACCAATCCGCCTGTCGATCTCCCGCTCTCTTCTTCCCTCATTCGTGAACAAGATCCCCAGATACTTAAACTCCTCCACTTGAGGCAGGACGACCCCCCTGACCCAGAGAAGGCACTCTACCCTTTTCCGGCCCAAAACCATTTGCCAATGAAACCTCTCCATGAGGTTTCATTGTCAAATGCAGTTGAACCTAGATATATACATTGGATAAGACGACATGAAGTTTTTCTAACTGTTTGACATTGAATCAGACTAAAATTTTTCAGTCTAAAGTCAGATAGGATCATAAAAACTGCTCCTGTTTGCTATTTGCCATAATAAGCACATTAGGGTAGTTATTGCCTTCCTATGCAATTCCGATTGATTCTCATCTACCTCCACTGCTCTGTCTGGGATTTCTCCCACAGAGCACAGTTCCTCCAGTAGAATTGAATTTGATCAGCAAACAGAAAGCGGCATTGTGAACAATGACATACATTTTCTGCTCTGTTTTAGAATTGTTGTCTGCCTATGATTGTAGCTTAGCAATGACAGGAAGCTGTGAAGGAAGTGAAGGAAGCTGTTCAGTTCGTGTTTTCAACACTTCCACATATTGAGTAGTTAAAGTCAGATCAAGAGGAACTTTTAAGGAGAATATAATTGCTGGGAAAGATGTTGTTCGATTTGACAATTCTGTCTTCGCAGTGGGGGATGGCTGCTTACATAGCACTCAGTTTCTGGTAAGCTTCATAGCGTAGTTGACACATGACATACCTCACGGCCAAATGTTAACGATTGGGTAAAATTTAGTGCACACCTCCAGGAAGCAATCGTTTCTCAAGAACTGAGGATCCAAACCTTCTGGGCGAAGCAAAGCGTAGAACAAGGGGCTGGTTTTTAGCAGGCTACCACCACAGCAAAAGTAAAAAACTTTGTGAGGATGCTAATTAAAGCTGGTAAAATAGTGTCCTTATTTATAGTAGAACAAGTCCTGTACCGGTAATCGCTGACTCAGCATAAAAGAAGCAATTACTTCAAAACCAGCACAAGAAGTTAGTTACCGTATTTGCTTTCTTGTGTTGGTGAAAAAAATCTAATTGAAATGTTTTTTCACCAACTTCAATAATTACTACGACTTCAATAAAGTTCTTGAAGTGTTTGGCCGTATTGACCAACTTTTGGTTGAAAGAAAGGAGGAAGCTACACTGTCCCAACAGCAAAGTAGAGAAGTGGAAGCATCATGTTATGTGTGCTATCTGATGAAATGTGTTTTTACAAAATATGTATTTCAGTTCCACAATCTTGGCATAAAAAAACTGAAGAAAGCTGGTGAAAATACGTTTTCACAGCATCATATGTTAACAGTGGAGAGAAAGACGTAAGTCTTCATCCCACTGGTGAAATATATATGAGGGTTATTTAGTTGCCCTTCAGTCAGTTAAACAGTTTCTTGTTATTTTAAATAAAATACAAGTATAGAAAAGTAAGAGTTGCAAATATTTCGATTCCTAAGCAATGTTATCATTTTCAGTGTCATTACTCCATCGCTAAGGCAGCAGCTTTACTGGGATTTGGCACTAAGAACGTTTATGTGGTTCCCTCTGATAACAGGTAAGCTGTTCCTGACACTTTCTGACCTTCTTTCAAGTATTATTTCTGAAAATGCAAAGACAAAAGTAATATGCAAGGGGTAAACACTTTTACTTGGTACTGTAAAATTAAACACAAGGTAAATGTAGATGTAATTCAAAAATGAATGAGCCAATTGAACAAAATAGTTTTCTTAAACTAAGAAATAGGAACATTATTGTGTAAAATTGACTTTTTTGAGTCTTACATCATGTTATAATTTTATTCCCTCTCAACAACATACTTGGAGTGTTGATTTGATTCTTTTATGGATGTTTAAGAAATTCTTGAATCTCCCATGGCAACCATTCAGGTGTGCAAAACACCTATTTGGACCGAGCTAGCCAGCTGCAATTAGCAAACAGCTGGTGGAACTGCTTATCTGTTACTTCACATTGTGACGCTGTAAAAATGTTGTTAAAGAGTTAATAGAAGAGCCATGGTGTGATGACTTCCTGAAGGCAGAGTTTCAGAAAGAGCAGGAATTTCTGAAGAGATGGAGGCCCAATTTCAAGGCGTCACATTATGAAGTCAAATTTCTTTTAAGTCATATTTGACATATGCAATATTTTTGTCACAACCAAACGTTGTGCTGCAGAATGATACTATATGGCTGAAAATCACATAATACTGCCCCTATAGACAAGGTTATCTGCTCCATAGGTTGATTACTGTAAAACAGGGTAGCTTGTTCCTAGTAAAAAGGTGTTGGTTAGTGCTCCACTTTTAGACAAACCATGGCACTTTTGTTACTAAAAACTAAAAAAAAGAAAAATCCAGACAAAGACTGGACACTACCAGACTAATAGAGTAGTCACTACTAGACTAAGAGCTAACAGCAACAGGTGAGGGACAGGAGAACCTTGAAAAAAATTCTCATTGAAATTAACATTGTTTTAAAATGGCTGCTTCATATAGTTGATCTTAAACCATATATTCCCTCCTTTTCAGGGGAAAAATGATTCCATCTGCTCTGGAAGAAAAAATACAGCTGGCAAAAAGTGAGGTGAGCCACCCAGCTTATTTTAGTGTGTGTGTGTGTGTGTGTGTGAGTGGGTGTGTGTATGAGTATGGGTGGGCGGGTGTGTGTGTGTGTGTGTGCGTGTCCGTGTGTGTGTGTGTGTGGATGGGGGTGGCTTTACTTTTTGCATCTTTCATATGTCTTTGCCTGTTTGCACACACGTGTCTCTTCAGGGTGCAGTTCCTTTCTTCGTAAATGCCACTGCTGGAACAACAGTGCTTGGTGCGTTTGATCCTATCGATGAGATCGCCAACATCTGCGAGAAGCACAACCTGTGGCTCCATGTGGATGTGAGCTGCTCCACTGGTTTATTACCCCAGGTCTCCACAGCAGCTCACATCATCATTGCTGTATTTTTATTTTCCTCAGGCATGCTGGGGTGGAGGCGCTCTCGTGTCGAAGAAGCACAAGCACTTATTAAAAGGCATCCAGAGGTGAGCAGCAGCGCTGTCAGTGGGTATTTTGTGCCCGTTTGGGTCACACGTATTAGATGAAAGCATCTGTTATGGACTGGAGCTCCACTCCCTAAAGATCTCAAGATTATAAACAGCCAGAGTTTATTATTATTCACCCCCCAAATGAGAGATAATAAACATCACGCTAATTAAGTGTTAGTTCTAAAAACATTCTGAGTTCTGAACCAGCAGAATAAGATGACTCCCTCTGGAGGATATATCCTAACAGCATGGCATGGTCTTAAAAGTGACTCAACCATTCAGCTAAAACTTGAGATTTACTGTTTCTGTTTGTTCCTGATTAGAGTCAATTCTGTTGCCTGGAACCTTCACAAAATGCTGATGGCTACCCTGCAGTGCTCAGCCTTCCTGGTCCGAGACAAGAGTGTAAGAGAGCATGATTATTACCTGATCTGTTGCAGACATTTTTTTAAAAAGTCATTATAATGGAGGCAACAATCCGCATTTTTGTACTAGCGTAAAACAATATTTTAGCTCCCCTAAAGTTGAATATTTTTCACAATAGTATTCAAGCTTTTTTTTTTTTCTTTTTACAAGTGTCTCCTTCAGCGCTGCCACTGTGCTGGGGCTTCATACCTCTTCCAGCAGGACAAGTTCTACGATGTGAGCTATGACACTGGGGACAAGTCGGTCCAGTGCAGCAGGAAGCCGGACGCCTTCAAGTTCTGGCTCGTGTGGAAAGCTGTAGGCACCAGAGAGCTGGAGTACAGGGTGGACAGGGCCCTGGCTTTGGCCCGGTGAGTCCGGGAAGACGAATCTGGGATGGTTTACTTTTTTTACAGAGAGTTATACACAAGGGTGAAAGTAGGGGGGTACAGTCGGGTACTGCATACCCCAAAAAGATTTAGCAGAGGTACGCAGTACCTGCAAGAGAGGGGAGCGGCTCTCTGCTGTAAAAAATCAGTGGGTTCACTGTGCAGCCGTGAGTTCACCCACTAATCAGCCATGACTGATTAGTTTTTCAAGAACAATCCAAAGCACGACTTAATCAGTTAATAAATAGCTAACCCTCACCCAAAATTCAGTCCAGTCACTCAAAGACTCAAAATCTGATACATAAAATCCACAATAGTTATCAAACAAGGCAGTCAAGTTCGCTTCATCATTCAGTTTAAGAAAAAGTTTTCTAAGTAAACCCAGCAGATTGCATCAAGTTATTGACTCGCAGGAATTCACCATACGTGGCATGTATGTAGCCACAGTAGAGAGGAAATCTCCCCTTTAACAGGAAGAAACCTCGAGCAGAACCACAACCTGGCCCAGTGTGAACAGTCTGATTTTAAGAAGTCAGATCATACACATCACTCTCTTCTGATTTGAAATCTTCTTTGTGATGCAGGTATCTCGCACAAGAGATTAAAAAAAGAGAAGGATTCAGATTGGTAATAGAGGTGGGTTTTTCTTTCAACGAATATATGTATAATTCCTGATATATTCATTGAGGTAGTTATTTGTAAAAGTTATCAGATATGTGACACATTTCCATGTCTAAACTATTTCGTTTTGACAAAAAAAACAAAACAAAAAAAAAATGTCATTCACAGCCTGAGTTTGCAAATGTTTGCTTCTGGTACATTCCACCGAGTCTGAGGAACCTTCCAGAAAGCCCCGAGCTGTGGAAGAAGCTACACACTGTAAGGAGTCTGTTTTTAATATGTTGGCATATGAAGGTTACATTAGCTTCAGTATCTTTGTTCAGCTAGAGTTGCAGTATGCAACTTTCATTAAAAAATATGACTTTTACATATTTGTTAAAACTATCACAATCTTGTAACAGATAATCTGTGAAGAGTTCGATCTCCACCTCCTCCCTTTGCTCCAACTGAAAACAACCAATCAGAGCCAGCAGGCGGATCTTAGTGCTGTCACTCATTCTCATGTACTCACTGCTAAATGAGCTAATAGTGGAGAAACTATTAACCATTACTGGAAAACAGTTTATCTGCCATCTGCCATCCTCAGCATCCACAACAAACTATGCTAGCTACAGCGTGGCAAAGAGTAAGGGCGAAGGAGGTCTTTTTCTCACAGATTCTCATACCATAGTGACAGTTTCATCAAATATGTAAAAAAATAAGTGTTTATAAAAGTTACTGCAGCTTTAATCCTTGAATCATGTTGGTGAACAGTAAATTATGCTTTTTTTTTCTTACACGTACCGCTTCTGTTTTTTTTGTTTGTTTTTTTTTTTTTAGCTGAGTTAGATGGTAAAACATAAGAACTGCTTTTACTCATCTCTTAGGACCATGAAGCCAATGTTTAGCAAACAGTCCATGATTTTTAAGCATGCGATCCTCAGTCTTTCATTCCTGAACCAGACCTCTGCTGGAACCAGTCTGTAAGTGTAAAAATTAAAGACAGTGAAAGTTGTAGCCTCTCTCTTTCGCCTGCAGGTGGCGCCAGTAGTTAAGGAGCGTATGATGAAGAAGGGCAGTATGATGATTGGATATCAGAAGCATGGAGACAAGCCCAACTTCTTCCGGATGGTGGTGATCAGCCCTCAGGTGAGCAAGCAGGATTTGGATTTTGTCCTGGATGAGATACACAGGCTGGGAAAGGACTTGTGATCCAGGACGGGTTTCCATCAAGAGCTTTTATTCATCCACTGTGGATGGACTTGAAAGTTCATCATTTTCTGGAACCTAAATGAATCAACAGAAGCTGTAGTTGTAACGACAGACTGTACCATCACCTGGATCCTGCAAAGACAACTGATGATCTGTACATATGCAACAATTTTTATTCTTTGTATCCATACAAAAGCAATAGAGGAGCTATAATTCCCCAACATTGTCAATCCACAAAAATGTATTAAATATTTTTGTCTAGTCTATGAATTTGATGTATTTTAAATTTTAACATGTTTGAACATTTTGTATGTACACTGAACACCACTGTTTCCTTTTTATATTCATTGTGTTGTGCCTTCATTTCCATTATTTTTGTGCTATTTTCTTGAGTTTACTTGTAGTATTAGTTATTGTTTTTCCATAAAAAGTTTTTCAAAACAGCACTAACTTACGAAGTTTAAGTTTTCATCCTCACATCAAACAGTAGCTGTGTTTCTATTAACCATAAAATTGCACAAATTGAAATTCTGAAATAAATGTTCTTAATGTAAATATGTTTGACATCAGACCTCTTTTATTAGCTACCCACACTTATACCGGATTACAGTCCAAACTGTAGAAAGTTACTGTACAGCTTAAGACAGAGATGCTAAAATCAGAAGTACGGTCGGCCTCCAGTTATCCGGTTCATCAAAGCCCTCATAATCATCATCATCAGAATAATTACTGTCAGGCACAGCACTGACAGTAATGATCAGGCACATGGTTATTGAAGGGCTTACAGCTTCACCTTCATAAGCTGTTGCCATAACAGCAGCAGCTGCAATTTGTACTTGTACAGTTTTTATCTATGATGTTTATATAGCACAGTGTAAGATATCCAAATGTTAGAGGTCACTAAAATAACTATTATTAAATAGATACAATTCTGAAGCACATGAATAAGTTGTCCTACATGTTTCATAAATGTTCTGCCTGAGATGTTCCCCGTGTCAAACGATTTTGTGAACACTGCTATAACCAGACAACATTTATTTTGAGAGGAGAGAATGTGGGGTCAGTGGATACATCTGACCTTATGACCCATGATCCTGAAGTCTCATTTACACAGTGGCGATAATGAACGACACACACGCTTCAGAACGACCAGAGATAGTTGGTTTATTATTGTTCCAGTTCCATGAAAAAATATTTCTGACACAAAGTATGAATCTGAAGATGACATGGAAATAAACATTGCACTCTTACAACACTGTGTGCTGAAAACTACTTGCATAACCAAATCTAAACCTGACACCCTAAACTTAGATCTCTTAGCTTTTCACACTCGTGATATCAACAGCTTCCTCAATTGAAAATATGAGGAAGAGTCACTGAGGGTAAAAGTGCCAAAAGTAATATATTCCAAGTACAAATTTCAACCCTGATGGCGTTATTAATGCAAAATATGCAGGGACATGATTCTGCAAATGATTCTTTATAAACTTACAGAAGATATGATGAACCTGATAAACTGTCAGCGTATCATAAATCCTTTCCCAGGCTGTGTATCTCATCCAGGACAAAGTCCATGTCCTGCCTGCTGACCTGAGGGCTGATCACCACCATCCTGAAGAAGTTGGCTTGGCCTCTGTGAGGCTGGTAGCCCACCATCATGCTGCCCTTCTTCATCATGCGTTCCTTAACAACTGGCGCCACCTGGAGGCACAGGGGGCAACAAAAGATACTAACTAAAAACTTCATAATAATGCATCCAAACTCAAACAACAATCCACAACAGCATGCCAAAGTCTACAGCAAGAACTCATGGCCCATAGGTTCAAGGTTCAAATCTAAATTTTAGATACTGGCACAGATCTGAAACTATTTCTGATGAACAGATCAGACTGATTAAATTTGTCTATATCTCAGTAGCCAAAATAAATAGCTTTTTAAGCAGCAGGGTGAAAACCCATCTATTGACTGAAAAACATAAAGGGCACTCCAATTTGGAATTTATTTGAACTTAAAATTGACCATCAAAATTACTTTCATATAACACACCTTTCTTAACATAGAAGAATGGGTATATATTGACAAAAATGACCAAAAGAGCTGTTCTCATAAACTAAGTGCAGGTTGTAATTTTGAATGTTGTGTTGATCTAAGGAACAGCTGAGCCTTGACTAAGCAAGTCACCAAATACAGAAAGATAGAAGCAGATAAAATAAGGTCTCTTTACAACCCCACTGTAAAACATTTGGGAACTGAGGACAATGAGTTGTGTGGACAAGCTTTGTGTGTGAAATTCTTGACCATTCTTTCTTGTTGTACATCTTCAGCTGGTCAACAGTCTGGGGTCTCCTTTGATATGCTTCATGACATGCCATTCATTTTAAGACAGGTCTGGACTGCAGACAGGCCAGCCTAGTACTATATTATAGAGCCAATGTATTTTAATACATACAGAATATGACTTGGCATTGTCTGGCTGGGATAAGCAGGGGGCTCCATGAAAAACATGTTGTTCCAAAACCTGAATGTACCTTTCAGCATTAACGGTGTCTTCACAAGTTACTCATTCCACACACATGCCAGTACCATCACAGACACTCCTGAACTGTGTACAGGGAACAATCCGGACGGTTCTTTTCCTCTCTGGCCTGGCGGACACCACCATCAAGATTTTAAAAAAATCTTCACGTTGCGTCAGCCCATCGTAGATGAAATGGGCCTCAGGGAAGCCGGCGATGTTTCTGGGTGTTATTGATATATGGCTTTCATTTCACATAGGAAAGGTTTAACTGGCCCTTGTAGATCTAGTGACAAACTGTACTTACTTACAATGGTTTTCTGAAGTGCTCGTGAGCTCATGTGTTACAGAATGATGTCGGCTTTTAATGCAATACCACCTGAGGGATCGAAGGTCACAGGTATTCAGTGCTGCTTTCGGCCTTCCTGCTTACTTGCAAAGATTTCTTCAGATTTTCTGAATATTTCGATGATGGCTTCGACTGTAAAAGATGAAATCCCTACAATCCTGCTGTTGAGAGACGTTGTTCTTTAACTGCTGGACTATTTGGTCATGCAGTTGCTCACAAAGTGGTGAACCTCACCTCATTCTTGCTTGTAAACATTTTTCAGGGATGACTCACTTGTTTATAATAAAGTTATAATTAAAGGTTCCAAACAAGTGTTTTTTTGAGCATTCCTCAACTTTCCTAGTCTTTTGTTGTCCCTGTCCTTACTTATTTTGGATCGTGGTGCAGGCATTGAATTCAAAATGAGTGAATATTTGCAAAACCATCAAAAAGTTGATCCATTGGAACATTAAATATCCATCCTTTGTAGTATGGCAGAGATAGCTCTATGTATGTATAGTACAACTAAATATTCATTGAAAAGGATTTGCAGATCATTGCATTATATTTTTTTAGGTTTTTCCACACTTTAACAATAACATTGCTTCATTACATACATTGTGTAGTTTTTCCTGGAACTCTGGGCCATCTGGCAGGTCTCTCAGACTTGGTGGGATGTACCAGAAGCAAACATTTGCATATTCAGGCTGCAGAAGAACAAAGCAAAAAATAAATAAATAAATAAATAAATCACACCATTTAAAATTCAAATTAAACATTTAACATTTCATTAATAAAAGGTAAACTTGCCTCCATTACAAGACGGAAGCCTTCCCTTTTTGTAATTTCGTCTGCAAGATACCTACAAAAGAAATTATGCAATGAGTGTAGAAAAAGAGTGCACTAGGTGAAAATGGTAAAATGAAGAAAGGGCATGCTTCAACAACTTGTCAGCGGCTTTAAAGGAGAAAAACATATTAAATTTGGTTTTTGCAAATGTCAAGGATTCATACATCCTCTTGGCAAATCTCAATATTAGATTTCTCTGTTTGGAAGAGACACTCTGCGATGCAGAGAGCAATAAGAAGATGGTCACAGGAAGCTGAAATAGCCTTGCAGGGTTGCTTGTTTTGAGGCTACAGACTGGGATGCACTGTGCCAGCCACAAAGAAAGGACATCAATGTTATGACTGAGTGTCTGATAGACTGTATAAACTTCTGTGTGGACAGCATCATCCCCACCAGAACAACCAGAACAGTGAGAAGCTTCCCCGGTAACAAACCTGGATCACCAGTGAACTAATGGAACTGATAACCAAGAAAAGAGAGGCTTCAGAGACAAATGATCACAGAAGCAACTTAAAGTCAACATTAGAGACAGCAAGGAGCTGAGGTTCAAAACGCCACCAGACAGCTGCTTCAGTAAACCCACTGTCACCTGAACGAAGCAGGAAGCACTGAGGATCAATGTTCTGTCTGATTTCACGTCAGAAACTCCAGAAGACACAGATGGACGCCTAAATAACCACCTGAAAAACAGATCGCGGTCTATGTGTCTGCAAGGATGATGTCTATAAGAAGGGGGAAGCAGACTTTACTTCTTGAGGAAGGTTAGGTTCTCCAGTGTTTGCAACAAGACGCTGCATTTTTTTCTGCAAGCGTTGTGGAGAACTCAATCTCTCCCACCACCATCTGCTAGGGCAGCAACAAAGAAGATCAACAAGCTGATTGGGAAACAGTTCCAGAACTTCTGGAGATAACTGTGTAAAGAAGGACTCTTCATAAAATGAAGAACATTACGGATAACTCTGAGCATCCTCTTCATCCAACTGTCAGACAGGAACAGAGTGCCCCCAGTCAGAGACTTTTAGAGAACCATTGTGATACAGACCACAACCGGAGATCATTCCTGGCCACAGCCATCAGAGGCTACACATTTATTTTCCCTTTAGAATGAATAATATATTTTTGAATTGAATTGAATTTAACTTAGTCATTTCAAAGTTTCAAAGCACAGCAAAAGCCTTTCTTAATTCCAGCTGGACAGGTTCCATCCTGATATAACCAGGCTGAACTGTTGCCCTGCAGCCAAACTGACCTGGCCATGGTGAGAGCTCTGTCCACCCTCTGCTCCAGCTCACTGGTACCCAAAGCTTTCCACATTAGCCAGAATTTGAAGGCATCTGGCTTCCTGCTGCACTGGACCGACTTGTCCCCGGTGTCGTAGCTCAAGTCGTAGAACTTGTCCTGCTGAAAGAGGTAGGAAGCCCTAGCGGAGTGGCAGCGCTGGAGGAGATGCTGCAGAGAGACAGCAACGCTAAATGTGATGTCCTGTTTTTTTCATCCACTTGCAATTCCTAGGTGTCTTATAAAATGTAAACATCAACATTTTTGCTTAAGTGTTAAAAGGTGCATTGCATTTCTAAATAAGAGAATCATCGGAGCTGTTCTTACAGTTTTGTCTCTGACCAGGAAAGCTGAGCATTGCAGACAGGCCATCAGCATCTTGTGAGGGTTCCAGGAAACAGAGTCGACTCTTTACAAAGGAACAAAGGTGAGACATTAACCTCGGTGGTGCCATCACAAGAACCTGGCTTTTCTGTATTTCATCATTTCAATGAAAGTTAATATACAACCAAACACAAATTCTCAACTGATTTAAAGGAAACATCAGACTCACACTTGTTACTTGTCTGAATTGAGGGGTAACTTGTTCTTTGGTCTCACTGTTACCGGATGCTGAGCACTACACTTCCTACTGAATATTTTTTGTTAAAGACTTCTTTAGATTTGCAACTAAAGATACTGACTTTAGTTGCAAAGTCAATATCTTTGCAACTAAAAGATACTGACATGGAGAAATATCTTGCGTTAATGTGTATTAAGTTATATTTTGTGTTTGAAGTAATAAAGTAAGCACTTAAAGTCGTCATAAGAGGGTGTCTCAAAAGTGGCCTTTATACATGACAATCATTAGTTTTTAATGCTGTAATGTGCCTGTGTTTGTGTTGCTCCACTGTGCCCTTAAAGTGCTGCTTAGGATTGAATTGAATTGAATTGAATTGAATTGAATTGAATTGAATTGAATTGAATTGAATTGAATTGAATTGAATTGAATTGAATTGAATGAAATTAGCAGATGTTATCTATTCTGGGACGGTTGTGCATCTTTCAAACACGAATGAAATTAACCAGTGAATCACCTGTGAATTCCTTTCATTAGGAGCTTGTGCTTGTTGGACATGAGAACTGCTCCTCCCCAACATGCCTGTTAAAGAGAAAAACAAAATGACCATACATGCTATTGCCATGGTTGCGTTGCGTGAATGAATTCCTTGACTTACATCCACATGCAGCCACAGTTTGTTTTTCTCACAGATATCTGCAATTTCGTCAATAGGATCGAAGGCTCCAAGGACAGTGGTCCCCGCCGTGGCATTCACCATGAAGGGAACTCCACCCTGAATTCAAACACAAGCATTTGATCTGACTTTCTCGCAAAAGTGTTGACCTTACATATCTTTTGAATAAAGTTTCTCACCTCACTTTTAACAGACTCTATTTGCTCCTCAAGAGCAGAGGGAGTCATCTTTCCTCTGAAATACAAAAACAAGTTGGAGTTTCATCATAAAATTTCTTCAAAATAAACAAACACATGCTTTTACACAACTGCAAAAGAAATTAAACCTTTTGTAGATAATATTAAAATATTAATAATAAAACCAGTTCTGTGAGACTAGATCTGACAGAACTAGAAGCAGCAGAGTTCCAAAACGTGTGTGGTAATTTACCTCTTATCAGACGGAACCACAAAGACATTCTTTGTGCCGATTCCCATTAGAGCTGCAGCTTTTGAGATGGAGTAATGACACTGGAAGAGATCAAAACAGAGTTCATGTGCAGTCAAAACAAAAACCATGAAAAGCCGCTGCCTGATCTTCCTTTTTAAGAGTCAAGTCCACTTGGTTGTGAAATCCACCAGTTCAAACAAGCAGGCTCTTTATTACACTGTAACTGATTTTTTTTTTTTTTTTGACAGGAGACAAAAAACCTGCTGCCTTAGTGTGAAT
Source organism: Poecilia formosa (assembly GCF_000485575.1). Lineage (NCBI taxonomy): Eukaryota > Metazoa > Chordata > Actinopteri > Cyprinodontiformes > Poeciliidae > Poecilia > Poecilia formosa. The sequence continues at coordinate 1,289,733 of NW_006799975.1, forward strand.
CTTTATGGAAGTTTTCTGCTGGGACATGTTGTACATTAACAACCTACCTCTTGTGATGTGAACACCGCCAGCCGGGGAGCTGCAGAGTTTCCAAGCTCCTTGATTTCAGGAAAATGACGGTACCTGGCTAGGTTCAAGGCGTACATGTTGGACATCGACCCACCTTAAAAAAACAAGATGGGACACATTGGGACACCAGATCTACTGACAGCTAGTGAGTGATTAAAGCTGTACGAACACACGGTTAAACCTGCTGGTGGAATTGTGATAAATGTGTGCCATCTGGACAACTTTATTTTACTTATGGAGCTGTGGCTTCTTCTCTGTCAGAAAATACTGAAGGATAAGATTCAGTCATGATCATATTGTCTATGACTTGTGTCTTTATCAAAACAATTCTGTAAAGAAAAGTAGGCAAAAGTTCCTCGGCAAGGTAAAAATACTCATTTCCTATCAACAATGCCAATTCTTGACTGCCTTCATTAAGTGAGGAAGTTAACTACCTTTTCACACAGGGTCGTCTTGGTTTTGGGCTTTATTCAAGCCTCAACTAAATCATTTGACCCCTGCATTCGTCCCGGATGATATTTCATTTGATGATTTGAAACATTTTAGTGGGACAAAAAAAAACAAGGAAAGTTTTAAGGGGACAAATACTCTTTCATTGTTTAATATCTGGTTGTGAGCTGACTGCCAGTGTAAACTAATACCTGCGTTAAAGAGTCCATCTCCTCCTTCCTCCCAGCCAACTGTCTGTATCAGCTTCCTGAGCACAGCATTCTCCATCAGAGTGAAGACTGGAGACATCTCATAGGTGTACCTGAGCAAAATGACACGTTTCCCCATCAGCATCCTTCATCCTACGATATAAAAGCCTGTAAGGCTCAATTAATTCATATTAATTAATATTAAGTGAGGGTCTCACAGGCTGGGTTTGAGAGCATCAGTGATGAAGCTAGCCACCAGGGAGTATGGTTCCAGCCCCGCATACAGCTGGTTGAAGAAATGAGGATGAGCTGGAAATGAAACACAAACGGTTCATTCAGGGAGAAAAAACATCTACTCACATATCATCACAGAGCTCCAACTAGGACAGAATAATTATGAAAGATTGGAGATTTATAATAACCCTTTCCAGGTTTCAGCTTTCTATGTGATGCAAATTAAAGTAGGGCTGAAACCAAATAAGCATTAATAGGACTATGCAGACTCCAAAAAGTCTAATTACAAGATATTTACAGCAGTAATGAGACAAAGCTGTACAAAACATTTATGACTTTTCAAGTCATTCCGTCTGTCTGTAAATCTGTTCTACCCAGAACTCCTCAAGTGGTAGTATTAACTTCACCTGGTTCAAATCTTGTTAAAAATATATCTATTAAGCAACTTCTGCTGTGAAATTACAGATCAGTCAATCCCGCAAAATAACCAAGCAGAAAGAGTTGAGCTTTTTACATGATGTCAGAATGATTTTCATCCTCCGCTACAAATGATCAACCATTTACTAAAGGAATGCTGTTATTGCATTTCAGGGAAAACAATGTTTGCATGCACCTCAATAAAGTAATGCAATAAATTTGCCATGTGATTCATATTAAAATGCCACAACAGTGACACAGTTACACAAATATTTATTTTTAATTGATAAACATGAAAACTTTGCACAAACAGTTCAGATTAACATGTAATGAAACTACTATCAAGCATTGAAGAAATGGTGATTTACAGTGTTCTTCCCTACAAACTGCAAAGAGAAGCAGCATCCATTGGCAACTGCATTGTCACTTAGCGAGTCATGATGAGATTGCAAAAGTACCCAGGCACAGCGAACCTCTAGTTCAGTGGTGGAAAATATTTAATGAAAAAATATTGGCTTACAAAAATACCAAAAAAATGAAAAACAAACTCAGTCCTGAAACAGGAAGAGCTCGGATAATAACCAGTAGGATCCAGTGGATTTCTCCTTCTCATTGTTCATCAGACACCACTGAAGTTTGGAATAAAATGTAAGAATGAATTCACAATAAGTACATGAACGCCACTGGCATCATAAATTAAGCCACAATCAGCCATACATATATACAGACTTGGGCCACATAAACTATACCACTATGGTATGTTCCACATACCACATGTTATGTGGTATGGTAGGTACATACCACATAGTATGTGGTATGTTAATTTCCAGAACTGGTCCAATAATACCAGTTGCCATGTCAGCAGTCAACCAGCAGTGCTGTCCTGACATCACACATGGCCCAGACCTGTCTGCTCCCTAATAGCTACTAAGCTATTTCATATAGCAGCTATTTTATATAGCCCAATGACAATTCTGTCATTGGGCGACGGTTAATGGGAGGAGTCTTTCTATAGGAAAGTTGTGTGTTTTATTCTCGTGTCACATACTGCAATATGTAACTTTGATAAAAATGGGTCTTTTATATATTTGTCAAACTTGTCTTGACAGTAACACAGAATATCTGTGAAAAACTCGAGCTCCGCTGCCTTTTTCCAGTGCTCCCACTAACTGTAGAAATACACCACTAAGTCAGAAGCAACCAATCAGTGCCAGGAGGAGGGTCTTAGTGCTTTCAAACACTCTTATGATCATCCTCTACTCTTGCTCTCTGCTATGCTACAGCTGGTTCACTACAATATAGCCAGCCATGAATGCTAGGCTAGTTAACATGGCCACCGATGACAGTGGATAAACAGCTTCCCTGTAAGTAACTGTAACTTGTTTCTCCGCCATCAGGACATTGAGCAGTACTGAGTGATAGCACAAAGACCCTCCTCCTGGCTCTGATTGGTTGTTTTTGGTCCATTTCTTCAGACGACAACAGCAGCACAGGGAGGAGGAGAAGGAAACTGATCTTTTCACTGGTGAATGTGGTTCTATTGTGGAGTGCTTTGACAGGATGATTAGTAAATGCTGTATAAATTCACTCTGTCTAGACCAGGGGTAGGAAATCCTGGTCCTCGAGGGCCAGTGTCCTGCAACTCTTAGATGTCTCCCTGGTCCAACACACTTGAATCCAACAGCTGAATTGCCTCCTAAATGCAGTCAGGTTCTCCAGAGTCCTGCTAACGACCTCATTATTTGACTCAGGTGTGTCGAAGTAGAGATACATCTCAAAGTTGCAGGAGACCGGCCCTCGAGGCTTGGAGTTGACCACCCCTAGTTTAGACAGTGTCTTGGTTTCACCATAAGAATTAAAGACAACACTGCCCACAAAGCAGACATATCTGGCATCAGGAGGCTACTGGCATGGCTACTGGTGTTTCAACTGGAACGGGCCAATTCTGGAAATGATAGCACCTTTGTTCATTACTGCTCCACTGTAGAGTAAAAAGATCAATTCTGTTACTATGGACACAACACAGCTAGCCTGGCTGCTTCACAGTCATGCATCTGGTGCTTTGATTTGAGTTCATTCATGCTGGAGCTACTGATCTTGGCTTCCATTTGAGCTCAGTCTGACTTACTGGTTTTGACACTGTATCTGATGGCATCTCGGCACCGCTCCAGGATCCTTGCCTCAGGCTCTCCACTGTCTCTAAGCTCCAGATCCAGAAGCTCCTTCAGCTCCTCTGGGGAGTGCCACTCACAAACCTGTTTAGCAAGGACAACAGTGTTTCTGCCCAGGTTCACTCAAGTAAATTACTTTCTGCTACATGCAAAGGAAAGATATAAAATTTCTAACCTTTTGTCTGACATCAGTGGCCTTCTTCACTGCATCTTCTAAAATCATAGTCAATGACTGTTTCAGTAGCAGCAAAGTCCAGAGGTGGGCCATCCAGGGGATCATTGTCTACGATTACAGAGCAAACATTCTAGTAGTAGTGCAGACTTAAAATACATACACACACACACACACACACACACACACACACACACACACACACACACACACACATATATATATATGTGTGTGTGTGTGTGTATTATGAATCATAGGAGTCATAATACACACACACACACACACACACACACACACACATATATATATGTGTGTGTGTGTGTGTGTGTGTGTGTGTGTGTGTGTGTGTGTATTATGACTCCTATGATTTTTGTATTCGTTCAAATTTTTCTATTTTTCTTGTATTATTTGTTGCATGTGTTGCCTTTTAGTAATAAAACTAAATTTGTTAAAAGCAAATACTAGCATTTCAGCACTTATTAAATTATTTTCTAGTCAGCTAAGGCTGTCAGAACATTTGAAATTTATATGACACCTGATGTAACCCAAAAACACAACTCCACAAAAGGAAACTTTTTCTCAAAGTTTGTCAAATTTCACAAGGTGACCTTAAAATGTTTCCTCATAGGTCACAGCAACATTAACAAGAGACTATGATAACATACGTGTGTGTGCTTGTGTACGTGCGTGCGTGCGTGCGTGCGTGTGTGTGTGTGTGTAACATTTCTGCAGTTTCACAATGAATGGACAAAATATCTTCCAGCCCTCAGCCCCAGCGGCATGTGAGAGCATGGCCCGCCCACTATAGTCAGCCTTGCTCGTTCTGGACTGGAAGCTGCTTTTTTATGATTATTTTTACGTCAGAGTGGTCAATTTTCTATTATTTCTGTCTCAACTTGGTGCAGCAGAGGCTTTCGCACTTCCCATTTCACAGAACTTGCGGGGGACAGAGGGCACAAAAATGATTTCTATGCCCTCTGTCCCTTGCACTTTTTTACAGCCGCGAGTTTTCCCGAGCCGTCTTTAAACGCAACATGAGCGCTAAGATGCTCGCGCCGGTTTGCACAGTTTTTTTTTTTTTTTCAAAATAAAACTGAGTAAGCTGAGTAATGCTGTTGGATGCATATGATTAGCTAAATGGTGACTCGTTAATCCATACCAATATATCACTTTAACATTGCTAACAAGAAGCCAATAGTTTTGTCTGTTCGGAGATGGACTGTAGTAGATACATTTAACTTTTTGGGGGAAAAGGAACTTCTAAGAGTATTTTTACTGCACTGTACTTCTTACTTTACTTGAGTACTATTATGTAGTACTACTCTTATTTGAGTAGCTTGGTTGTGCATTTATTGTTTATATTGTATTAATAGACATTATACTTTTATCTCAAGAGTTATAAACATTTGTTTATCATCTATATTAAATTAAAAGCCTGTTCTCTGTGCCCTTCCAAAATAAGCCATCGCCCCCCTCTGGAGCCAGTTCTGCACCCACATGGACGTTATAAAATATGTCCACGTGCATCAGTAACAGCCTTGTACACGTAGGCAGTGTCTAAGAAAATTGTATGTTATGTATTGTAAAATTTTTTTTACGGTTTTAGAGTAATAAAATGTACAAAATAAATGAAATGGTAAACTCTGGAACGGAAGGATACAACGGGAAGACAAGTGTTGCATCTTACCTTTGATGTGCGTTTCTGTACTTGAAGCCATTCTTTTAGTGTCGTCCTTCTTTCCGTGCTGCTAACTCCAGTTACGTCTGCAGTTATATGTCGCGCTTCCCTCTAATGACAAGTTATAGTTGGCTGTTATTAAATAGCGGCGCACTGGAGAGTTTAAGAGAGTTGTCAGTTTTACGAGGACATGTCAGGGCAGAGAAGCGGAAAATTCCACAAAAGATGCTGCTTTAAGAACCAAATGGTCCGTCCCTTCTCATATTACAGTGGTTCTAAATGTCTGTCTTTTCCCTGGATGGCTCTTTATGGATCACGTTCTTGTGGACATACGAACAAGAATAGTCTAGGAACCCGATAGCCCCTTGCGTGTTTAGCAAGCCGTTCAAACAGTTAATTGCCAGACTTGCCATCGCCTCACAGAATTTCAAAAGGACGTGCCTACGTGTAAACGTTTTTAAGTACAGCAGAGGATTCGGAAAAGCCTGGCGAGTGGGACAGGGTGTCAGCAATGGTCCCTGGATTTCAAGTCAAAATCTGAAACTCATGTCTTATATTTGCTACAAACAGAGCATCATATTTCACACATTTATTTAAGCAAATTATGAGGACTAAACTTATAACTAATGAAAACCCAAAATTTAGTTTCTCCATAATATTTAATATTACGTGAGATCAATAAAGATGATTTTAAAACACAATGTGGGGTAAAGGAAGCTGTGTACTGTATGAATTACGCATGAAGGCATCCAGCCTGTGGCACAGTGAGGCGCTAAGGAAGCCCAGGTTTATGACAAGCTTTTTTGTATTTATTCAATATCTTTGACGTCATCATTAACGTCAATTTTACATTTATACATTTCTAGTTATACTTTTGCCCAAGCCAGATCAACATTTGATGCTGGTCTTATAGGAAACATTTGGCCAACTAATAGACGTTTTTGGTCAACTAATAGGAGCAAAAAGTAGAAGTTTTATTCTAGTAGCTCTGCTGTCTTCACTATACCTTTTTATGCACTAGTTGACATTTTGTCAGCTGGCATTCAGTGTGAGAACTAGCTGACACAAATCATGCCCTCTAGTAGTGACATTTAAATGCGTGTACTATTTGACTCATGTGACTAAAAGTTTTAACAAGTTGACTCTTGTGCAACAATAGGTCTAGTTATGCTATAAATAATCAATAATAAATGCCAAAGAAAATTATTAATGTAGATGAAACATACCAATAAAGACCATATGTACACTCGTCAAAGCTTTGAAAATGTTACCTATTCACTAGTGTAACTAAAACATTAGCTAGTTAACTTATACTGGTACATGTACCAGTGTGCTAGATTGTACAGTTGACAAAAATGCACCAGTTCATTAGTAACTTCACTTTTGGCCCAGATGTCAATTAGAAAGATCTAAAATGTTCACTGCTTCAATGGTTGGGGCCATTTCAGATGTACTAGTAAATTAATGGATCTAAAAAACATAGTTAACAAAGTTAACAAAGGCACCTCAGAGCATCAAATATTTACTAGTCACTTATATGTAAATTTTTTGTCTGCAAGACTAGGACTGAGTAACTGACAGCATAACAAAGGCAGAGGAACAACATGCAAACTGAGATGGACTTGGCTAAGTTTACAACCTCAAACCCTCATTCTTCCAAATCACCACACCAGGCAGCCAGGGACTCCACTGTCAGCTGAGCCCATATATTTATCCAGGTCTCAGGGGTTTTTAGGTGGTAATCAAACACAATTATGCTCCTATAAAGTAAACAAAGATCCACAGGAATTACAAAAGATTTCAGTCATGCTGTACAGGAAGTTTTTTTTTTCTTGAGAATTACATCTGTTAAAATATAGCTTCCCTTTTTTAATATTTTGTACACATAATGCCCCATGGTGATGTTAAAAGATCAGCAGTGGTATGAAAAAAAAAGAATCAAAATAACTTTTATGGATTCAGTGGAAAATGTGAGTTGGGCCGGAAGTTAGCAGGGCCTTACAGGGCCGCCAGCCCGGGGCCCTGGCACTGTGAGGTTCTCAATACTATTTAATGATAAATAATAAAGTATCACCTCTGATAAAACAAAACATATGTATGAGGTTTTGCAAATGACACTGCAAATTTTAGTGAGAGAAGAAAAAAAACTTTTTTTCTAAATGGATGAAATGTTTACCTTTGATAAATAATCTCTGGTTTTTGGCATGTAATAACCGCACCAAGGTATGTTCTTCTTCAAACTCTGATTTTATTATTATTTCGATTAAAAAAGTCCTTTCTCTCACCATCAAGTCAGCGCAGACAGGATTTCCTGGGATTTTATTTTTTGTTATAACATTGCCAAAACCCTGCAGTAATGTTGATAGATTCTAGTCCAGATGTTTCTCTAGTTAAAGATGGCTGCAGCTCAGCAAATCTTGTTAGGCCACTAATTAAAATCAAATGTGTTGAAGAAGGAAAACTTCCAAAGCAGGGCAGTGAGCCTTTAAGTCCAGGTCCTGAAACACTAGTCTTGTCTGAGCAAATACAGTGACTTGGTCATAGAGGTAGTCTAAACACAGAGAACACCGCCACCTAGTGGTAAGTTTGCTTATCCTCCTGACCTTCCTCAAAGTTTTGCCCTCAGTCAAGCTAAGTAAAAATAAGTTTTACTCAGTTTGACCGCAAATGTTACATCACCTTGTGAAAAAAAGAGAACTTGTAATTTCTGATAAATATCTACACAACAACAAATTTGCTATCATTCTTTAAAAATTACCATTCTAATTCTATTTGTATGTCTTAAAATAAAGAAACAAAGCTTTTCCAAAAGGAAGGTTGGCATATTCTTAGGATGTTGGGATTTGTGATAAATTATGCATGAAAAAGATACCCCTAATGACAGGAAAAATAGAGTTGACAGGTGAAATGTATAATTTAAATTTGTTCATGATGTGCTTCAGCTCAGGAATATAAAGCAATTTAATTTAATTTAATTTAATTTAATTATAATAATTAAAATTATTATAATTATTGTCCAGCTTTTCTAATGATATCAGTAATACAAAATATATTTAAACATTTTAAGCTATGTCACACATAATTATATATATATATATATATATATATATATATATATATATATATATATATATATATATATATATATATATATATATATATATATATATATATATATATTTCCAGTTTTAATACATTAGTATTTAAATTATTATTTCATGTATATAAAATTAATAATTTTACAGATAACCTCTTTACCTCTATTTCTTGCGCAAATGTTTTCTCTATTTAAATCTGGTTTCAGTTAATCTCCAAAAAAAAAGTGTCACTGAACCCGGAGCCATCAGCGCAGAAGATAGCTGGTCACCTGTACCGCAGTCGGCCTCTCCCCCGCCTCAACGGCTTTTGCTTGTTGGGTGGGGGGAGGGAGGTACGTCATGCGGATCAGGCTTCGGCTTTCTCATTAGTCCTTCTGCTTGTCTGTCACGCGCCGTGTCACCGGATTGGACTTCCGCAGGAGCCGTGTCCGTCCACGCTGTACCTGTCTCGTTGTGAGAGGCTGACGACTCTTCCTGTTCCACGAACAGATCCCGCCCCTTTCATTCAGCTCCAAGGAAGGAAGGAGGAACTCCTCGAGCCGCGTGTGACACTTCTAGGGTGCAGCCAAACTGTGCTGCAATGTGATTCCCAGGAATCGTCTAGCTGCTCCTACCTTCAGCGGGGAATAAGGTCAGACAGTCGGGAATCTCAGAAGCTACCTTGGAGGGATCCGGGGTGTCCGGGGAAGGTGCTGCGAGTGGCTCGGAAGTGAAGCGTGGCGCAGAATAGGAAGGCAAGAGGGGGGTCCCTTCCTGTGTGATAAGAGATAGCTCCATTTGCTTGGTTGCCACCACGGGGCTGACGTAGAATAATGGCGGAGCATCACCAGATTTCCGAGAGCAAACACAAATCCTCGCTGACCTCCGCGGCGACGTACTCTGGGAATGGCCGCAGCAGCACCGCGGCGGCGGAGAGAGACGGCATGGCTGGCGCCGGGGGAGGTCTGTCCGGCGGCCTGTCGCAGCCGGCCGGCTGGCAGTCCCTGCTGTCTTTCACCATCCTGTTTCTGGCCTGTCTGGCCGGTTTCAGCTCCAGGCTCTTCGCTGTCATCCGCTTCGAGAGCATCATTCATGAGTTTGACCCTTGGTAAGTTGTCGATTTGCGGAGCCTTCTTTAAGACATATTCCGGTGTTTTCCTGTAAGTTTTCTGAGTGTTTGGTGATCCTGAACGTGCTGTTGCTGATAGAAAGAAACGCCGAAGCAGCAGAAGCGTAGGAAATTTGGGGAATGATGACAATTTCAACCCGGAAACAAACAGCTGCGCCACCAGTCCCTCTGCCAGATTTCTCCGTTGTTTACTCAGCGTTCACCTCTGACTTGCTTTGGAGCAGCAGCACTGATTGCAGGCTGTAATGTCTGCATGTTCTGGTTCTCAGCTGCTTTGCAGTTTTGCCACACACTGCAGAAACTGTTCCTGTAGACTTTGGAATGTTCCTTAAGTATAAAAACTTTTGCTTCAGTTTTAGAAGTGAAATTGACTTCTTACTTATCTCATGCAGCTGATTGTTTTTTTAAGTCTCTATCTAGTGGTGCACACTTGTACACTGATCAGAGTGATGTGGCTGGTTTAGGATGTCTTTACAGATTTTCAAAGCTGAATGCAAAAGCTGCACAAGGAACAAAAATTGGGGACGATATTCAGACATGTACTAGCCAGCCAGTTTATTGAGCAGATTGTTGGTAGAGAGTCTCCCTTTTAACTTCAGATATGACTGAGTTCCTCAAGACTTGAATGTAAGGAACTGTTAGAAATATTCCTGAGATATTAACCCGTTAACCTTGTTTCCATCAAGGTTCTTTATGTACATTTTTCAATGTGTGGGGAACGTGGAAAATGTTGATGGAAACAGCAAAATTCAAGATAACTTACTCGATTTTGCAAAAAATGTTTTTACGCTTGCTTGATGTGATTTTTGGCTTTTCCAATAAAGAGTTGATGGCCAAAAGGGGAGATGGAAATACATTTGTTGAATAATTTCTGACGTAGTGAACGCTCACATCCACTGGTGTGTCTGTGTCTTACTAGACTCATGAAACTTGCATAATCCAAAGTCCAAAACTCAGAGCTTGGAGAGGAGCACTATCTTCATTTTCCTGAGATGTGTGCTCCATGCTAGTTTGCAGCCTGTACTTCCTGTGTATTATAGCCACTAACATCTGACAAAAATCATACTTAGCATAGCCTGGTTGATTCCCTGCAGACCAGTTGATGGAAACATATCTAAATCACATTTTCTGTTTTTGTGTGACAGTTTTAAAGTTCGCTTAATGTTCACATGACACTTGGATGGAAAACATAACTACAAAGATCTGTATTGACATTATCACCATGCAAAGCTCCCAGTCCAACACTTCCCAAAGGTCCTCTGGTTGACATGTGGTGACTGTACAATGGAATCAAGTTGATCTTCAAGAACATGCTTTGAGATTATTTGTAAAATTTAGCAGCTGCAGATGGGAAAGAAATACCCAGTTGGAGGATAGGAAATTTGTGGCAGTTCTTTCACATCTTTATTAATATTGTCATTATTATTAACCTTTATTTCACCAGAAAACAATTTAAACATCTCTGACAGCAGCACACAGTTTACAGAGCATTCACAGCAAAACAGAAAAAGTTAACACCATCACAAATAAGTTAGCTAAAAGATTCCACAAATGTAACATTTACAGATGAATAATTCCTTCTCAGAATCCATCTTAAAAACATTTTAGTGACAACAGCAAACTGAGGTTTGTGTATTTCTGCTCCAAGAAGATGGTCAACAAAACTGAAACGATTTCTCTCAAAGTTCAGTTTGGACTTTAAGTCCTGAAGATGAACTTTCCATTTTTGTAGAACAACAAATACAGGGTGTGTAGGTGAAGCTTGGTGGCCCGCCAGGCTTATAATACACTGCAGGAAACCCTGGAATCTGAAGGAAGAAGTCCAAGTATGGGATTACAAATAAAAACATACTAACGATTGAGTCTATGAGAGACTAAGGCCATCAATCCAACCCAGTTGTATAATGTGCAGCGATGTTTAAAATCTTTTAAACTTGTTTGCTTTACATCACCAGCCAGCCTACAGCGGTGATATCAGAAAGGATGGAAACATGCTTTCAGATTTACCCCAAAATTCTGATCTTACCATCTAAATGAAATACAGACTCATCAGACAAGATAATATTTTTCCTAACCTCTGGTTGTCTGTCTATGTGTGTCTGAGTTCAGGGACTGTGCCCTTCACAGGCAGCACCTGAAGGTTGATTACGTCACAGCAATGTGATGAAGGATGGCCAAACCCAAAGGCTCCCCCAAACATATCCTTGTTTCCTTGGATTTAAAGAACAGGTCTGGTAGGATCCTTAGCAATCCACCCTATCTTGAGAACAACTGGAGGCTGAACGGGAGACGAGGTTTACTCCAGAACACTTCCTAAGCCAGGCAGTCATCCAGCAGCCCACTGTGTTAAACTTGAAAATGTTTAAAGTTGACAAGAAATTTAAAAATATAACATATATATTTGTACTTCAATGATTTCTTCCTATTTAGTTCACACCTAAGGACTCGTCACTTTATTCACTGAAGGTTTTAGCGTTCAGATGGGTAAAAACAGGCAGTGGTTATGGAGTTAAGGTGAATTAAAAAAAGTAATCTGACTTCAGTTCTTTGTGTTCACAACCATACTGACCATATATGTTGCCATTGTGCTTACAACCATTTCACCAAAGAGACAATTTCACCCATCTTTGCTATCGCTGTTATAAAAACCCCTGTAATAAATAAACAATGCTTAGACTGTTGGGGGCGCAAGTAAAGCCTGATGGCCTGCCAGGCTTATGATATACTGAGGGAAGACCTGGGAGATTTGTTTTTGTAAATATGGTGGACGAAGCAGGAGTGCAGTTTTAAACATAAGTACATTAAAATCTGGGGCTGCAAAAGTTTAAAACTTAATAGTTTTTAAGGCGTATATCATTCCTATATACATTTTTTAGTGTGATTATCATTATTATTTTTTTTGTTAAAATGCTTGTCAGGTCACCCCTGGCAGGTTGCAGAATTAGGTCACCAGTGTTTTCATTCAGATGAAGAGCTACTTTGTTTTTACATGCTACATATTTGCGCTTGACAAGCACAATTCATAAAACAAAATTGCTGTGTTTTTTTTTTGTTTTTTTTTTTTGTTATATTTAATTTGTGAGTCCACCAGCTTACATTCTAATCTCAAACTACCCAAGCCTTCTATTTGGCCATTGCGTTTTCCAAGTCTGCATTGCATCACTGAGAAGCGTTTAATGATTACTGAGTCTGCTGGTGTGGATTTAACGGCCGGCCTGGTGTCTGTCTGCTGGCTCACACAGAGCTGACCTGAAAGCTCTTCCTGGGTGAGAATCCTTTAGTTCTTGTGCCATCACTCTCTGGGAGCCTAATGCAGCACGACACGGTGAAATTTATTCCTACAGTGCTTCATTGTTCCATCACCCTCCTCCACTGTTTGACAGGTGGCTTTATGTAAACGAGATATTTGGTTAGCTGGGGAATCGTGGGAGTCCTCCGGTGTCTGTGAATGTGCCTGTGTTCTGTCCTTTGCCCACATCAGGAAGTTAGTAGAACATTTTGGCAACGTTTGGCCAAAACCTAACATCTGGCTGATGTTTAGGGATAAAAGATGCAAAAGTTTTAGTTCTGCATGCTGGTTTCAGATTATAGTCATTTTAAATGATTCAATCTTTTTTTTTTTTTTTTTTTTTTTTTTTTTTTTTTTTTACTGATAGTGATATTTTTTTAAGAACATATAAAAAACTATGTTCATAGTATATTTTTCTAGTTTTTCTCCTGAGTACTTTTTAGGAACTAGGTTTTACTAATATTTTAAAGCAGAAATTAAATCGAAATATTGATATTGCATGAATAGAAATGGGAAAAGATGCCTTTTTTTATTCTTTATGGGAGTAACTGATGTACCACTATACCAGTATCCCGAACAGACAGCTGGATGTCCAGATTTGAATGAAAATTCTTCAGATTCAGATTCCAATGATCAGGACCATAATGGAAAACAAATTGGCACTCCTAGTATTGGAGATGGGAACGTGAAGTGTCTTGTCATCAACGGTGACTTCCTGCCTTTCTTTTAATAAGTTCAGGTAGCCATTCTCCTGGTTGTAACATTTGCAAGCATATTTTATGACATTCTTTAAGCTGATGCTAGCTTACAAGCCATTTTAAGTTGTCATGTGAATCAAAGACAAATTGATTACAAAGTTAATTATCAATTAATGAATTGGTAAATTAATTGCATCTTGCTGCAAATTTTGTATTCCTGTTATCTGCTGAAAGTCTTGCGCTCTCTCTTTCTCTTGCAGCCTGAATGAACCACAGCCATCTTTACGTTTGCCTAGTTCATTTTTAAACACCTTTTTGATACTGGAGATAACTAGCTATAAAGTCTTTCCTCAGTAAGGCCCCCCAACCCAAAGAGTGTTGTCTTCCTCTGTGGTGCCCATAATGCGTCTGATTAAGTAGTCAGCGGAATTCTTGTTGCTTCTCTGATGGAATCGCTTATTCTGAAAGGACTTTTCACTCGACTAGTGGAAGTCTTGTGTTAAATAAACCTTTGATGTATATTCTATATATAATAGTGGGGGTTTTTCATTAAAGAGTGAACAGGAAGTGAATTTGCTCTGGTTGATGACAGTGTCCCTCATGGTGCCTTGCTACAAGGTTGCTATCTTTTTGTTGTTTATCTTTAGGAATAACATTGCAGGAGAGCAAACGGTTGTATCAGCCCCCTGCTGTCCTGCTCCCCCTCCTTCCTTCCTCCTCACCTCCCCTGCCCCCCACACCCCTGTGTCCCTTTGATGCGTCTGGTTAATGGTCGCTCTCCTTCAGAAGCTCCGGATCAAGCCACTATAGATCTGACAGTAATCGGCGTCGGCATGAGGCAGCTAGCCAGTAGTTAGTAGTGCTTTGAATTTTGGTCATGTTAAACATGCACCGATCAGCAGTAGAATCAGAGCAGAGAGAAAAACGGCTTCATTAGCGCTCATTTCTGTCTGGTGCGCTGAAGCTGTTTGCTGGTTAGTTGGACCTCCCTCTGAGGGTCTGGCTCCATCTGAGCCACGTCTCAAACTCCGGCCGATGCTCCAGCTCTACAGATAACGCCTTACACATTCCACAAGAGTATTCAGTTATCACTTCCAGTGGCCTTCCACTACTTTGTGGCCAATTTAAATTCATGAGCCATTTTAAGCATATAAATTCCAATACATTTTTGGAAGAAATATTGCTGAATGTGGCAAATTCCATTTGAGATGAGATGCTTGAAATCAAGACTAAAAACCCACCAAGTTGGCTTTGATTCATAACTGAAACATTGATTCATACTTTTTATGTACATTTGCTTCATGATTTTGAAGTGAGCGTTTGACAAAATGTAATGTTCATAGCTTGCTAGTTAATGACTGCATGATGTTTCTATGATATAAAGCACTTTGAACTGCTTTGTATCTGGAATGTGCCATACAAATAAATTACCAATGTTTTTTTTTTTTTGTAATAAGTGACACTAACTGCGTTTCCATTACAACTGTGCTCAAAACCTTTTTTGATATTCCACTAATGTTGAAAATGGGCAATTTTGCAATATCTGTGTTTCCATTAAATTAGAAATGCAATCAAAATCATATGTGAATAAGTTTGTTCACTCAATAAACCAGTAACATCTGGCTCTTCTCTCGTGTGATGTGCAAAACGTCTTTCCATTGCAGTTTTACAAAGTGCACTAATTTTGTCGCAGCCGAAACACCACCTCATCCAAGCGCAAAAACTTTATAAAAAAAAAGTGTGTTCCTTTGAAATTGACGTGTTTTCATGAAACAAATTGTATCCATCCATTTTCTTACACCCTTATCCCTTGTGGGGTCGGGAGGGGTGCTGGTGCCTATCTCCAGCGAGGCATTTCAGGCGAGATGCGGGGTACATGCTGGACAGGTCACCAGTCCATCGCACAGCAACACAGAGACAGAGGGGACAAACAACCATGCACACACACTCACACCTAAGGAGAATTTATAGAGACCAATAAACCTAACAGTCATGTCTTTGGACTGTGGGAGAAAAATAACCCACTATGCACAGGGAGAAGATGCAAAGTCCATGCAAAAAGACCCTGGGTAAGGAATCAAACCCAGGACCTTCTTGGTGCAAGGCAACAGTGCTGTCAGCTGTGTCACTGTGCATCCCCCATGAAAAAATTTAGTTTTGTAATTCCAATTGTGTGGTCCGTGGAAACAGCTGCTGTCAGATGTTATGAGGTCACAATACACCGTGAATGTTCGTATCTTATTTTCCAGATCTTCGTAGAGGTAGATGAGATCGGTTTCACATGCAGGTATCGGTCGTTGGCTCAAAATGAAAGAAATCAGGGCGATCGATCGGCGCATTCCTACTCCTTTAATACCAACATCCTATTTTCCTCATCACTAAAACTCCCATGTTTTTCATAAGCCTCTACAATTTTAAACTGCACCTGTTCGCTGATATGGTGTATTGTTGATGCTTTCATATAATACTGTGAATATCTGAATATTGTACATTAACTTTTTCTACTACGGAATCCTCACTTTAGTGTAAAAGATCCATCCATATTCATCGTACATAAGAGTCCTTCATATTTGTGAGTGGACATTAGCACACAGTTTTGTACTTTAGTTCTCTAACATTCAGCCATATACATACATTCCCTGTCTTGGACTACCTATTGAGTTCAGTCTTAGGTATTTATAGTATATTCAAAAAATGCTCAGATTAACTTCAGATAACTGGTTAAGGAAATGTATAAAAATATCTAGATCCTAACAGTGATTGTATAACTTAGATACTGAAGCTGACCTCATTTTTCATGAGCAGTAACGGTAGAAAGACGCCTCATCTTCACAAAAGGCTTTTCAGCACTAAAAGGGGGATGTGCTCATTTATAGTGTGGCATCATACCACATTGCAGCTCCATTCCGATCTACTGCCAGGTCTGGTTAAACGCTGAGCTGCAGCGTTGGTGTGTTTCCATGGCAATACTTCATTCAGCATCTCCTCCATAACTGCTATGGCATTTATCCTTGAATTCCACATTTGTTTGGGGCTGCTTCATCTGCATTTTGGTAGATCCATAATCCTGTCTTCCAATGTATTTTTTAACAATAGGGTGTCTGAAATCAGATCCTCTCGAGGATCGTTTTTACAAAGCCACATGCTTCGCACATCTACCAAAATTCTGGTGATGTGGACATCATAAAAATAAAGCTTTCTGTCAAATTTCAGTCTGGTATTTTCTTATATCTGCTCCTGTATCTGGGGTTGCTTGAAGCCGATGATTGTTGTGCATGGAGTTGGATCTGTCACAGGTTTTTGCAGGCATGCTCTGTGTCCCCGTTGTGTATCGAGCGCCAGTACATCGAGGCTCCGTAGTCTGCCTTTTCAACAGTTCAGTCACAAACTTTGTCGGGCTCCTTCCTTATGCTCCATCATTCCACAAATATAAAAGTTATTTCTTCTAGAACCACTCTGTTAGTCAACTATTTTTGCCTTGAATAGTTAAGTGTCTTCCAACCTGAGGCGAGCTGACTTGGCAGCAAACCAAACTTGAGCCTCTATGAGTCTTGTGTTTTGACTCCTAAGTTCCTGTAGAACTTCACCTTTAAACTCTAACTCTTCCTTCACAGATTTTTTTTTTTTTTTACATCTTGTTTAAAGTAGTTTTTTGTTTTTCCCCAATGTTTCAGGGCTTTGCAAAGCAGAATAAGGTCCTCTCGCTCTTGATCATCACTTCCTGGTACAGTGCTTGAATTGGAGGTTCTCTTCTTGGAGGCATTATGTACTGTGTACTTCTAAAGACTTGGGGATCTCACCACTATACATCCATCATGTTTTAGCACCATGAAATCCCCCCTTAGCACTGTATATGTGATTCTAGTCAGAATTAAGGCAGCTGTTGTCATTTATAATCGATTGGAACGTCTGTGACAGCGCTAAGAGCCACCTCCTGTCTCTGATTGGCTGTGGCACTTTTGTACAGGTTGATAACCTTAGAAGTGAATTTCTTTGTTGCAAACATCCCTGTGCTGTTCAGGCACTCTGACAGACTGTGATGATGAAACTGCTTTGTAATGAGCCTGAAGGTCCTTCCAGAAACCCCCTAATGTCATCTTGTTTTAGTTTGATCTTTTAGATTTACTCAACGTCACCCTGGTTGGCGCTTAAAGGGTTTTCATCCATGGCGGTTCAGTAAGCAGAGGTGTTGCAGGGTAAAACGAGGTCCAGTTCTGTGATGAGAGCTGCTTTGCAGATGTGTTCCTCGAACATGTTCAACTTATTTGCAGTTCATCCCACATGCTTTCTCCCTTTGGTCTCTGGTCAGAGCTGTTTACTGTGGAGGCGTGCTGGTGTGTCCTTTCTGGCATCCAGCAGACCATGGCAGGAGGTACTTCTGTATTAAATATGGCCAAAGTGAAGGTTTTGCCAGTTTTACTGAAGTTCATCAGTTTGACAACGTTTCTGTATGGTTTAGATCTGCACAGTTCTTGATGACTGTAAGTAAGGATCATACCTGGATCTATATGCCCACATGCTTTTAATACTGAAACTATTGATTGGATTAATTGTGATGAAATGATTATTCAACTAATTTAGTAGTTGATCCATCATTAAAAATGCAGTATGTAGCTTTTCTAAAGAAATGTTTTTCACATATCAAACTGTCACCATGTCATCACCGTATGGCATGAGGCAGATAATCTATGAAAAGATTGATCTCCTCCACCTCCTCCCTGATCTACTATTGCTGTCTGAATGAATTCACCGGTCCCAAGCCAAAACAACCAATCAGAGCCAGGAGGAAGGTCTTAGCACTGTAAATCAACCCTGTGTACTTTCTGCTCAGTTTGCTAATGGCAGAGAAACAAACTTACTGATACAGGAAAACTTGTTTATCTGCTGTCATCAGTGGCCATACTAACTAACCTAGAATTTTCAACAGACTGTGTGAATGCTCAATCACAATCTCTCGCAATGCGAGATTGTGATTGACAGCGCTAAGAGCTGCCCCCTGTCTCTGATTGGTTGTTTCTAGTTAGCACTGAGAGAAGGAAGAGGAGCCAAGGTTTTTTTTTTTTTTTCCTTTTTTTCTCACAGATTTTGTCATAACATATTGTCATGACGTAATGGCAATTTCAACGAATATGTAAATATATATTTTATAAATATATGTATACATACACATACTACAGCATTAACTGCAGTATGCAGAATTAGAAAAAAGGCTATTTGCAGAAAGAACAACATTCTTGGGGCAATAGTTAAGCCGACACTAATACTATACAAACAAAACTATACATTTTGCATTTAAGATTAAAGAAATTTTGTCAGATTGGTGCATCTCTACTACAAATGCCTCTTCTTCCATGCTTACACTGAGCTACAGAAACATTATCTTTCTGGAGTAACTAAAATGATTAGTCATTATTATTACCAGTACCTTTGGAAGTTTCCTCAGCTTATTTGCAGTAGAATACAGTATGATTGTTAGACTGTCACTTTTTATTAATTGGTCTAAATCCTACTGTTTGGGACTGGAATTTGAGTTGATTGACTGAACTCTATTGTTGGATTGAATGTAAATATGACTGGGTTAGAATTGCTCCTGTTTGTTGTTCTGTACAGCGCCCTGTGGTGACACTTGGATCAGCCTAAATGAGCTGATTCACTCCTCGGTGTGTATTCTGCTCTGTAGTTAAGACAGAGTGTTTGCCAATCTCTGTGTCTAAACACAGCTGCACTCTGCATGTTTGAATAATCTCTTACTCATTGGTACTGTATCATATTGCACTGTGGAGTAGTGCTTTATCACTGTAAGTAATATTAATGCAGCAAAGAACTGCATGCCATTCATTTTTCTTGCTCCTGATTGGCTATACTCCCAATAGAAGAGATGATGAAAACAGTGGACGTTATCTTCCATGGTAGTGCTAAGACGGTTTTCACTGTGTGCATTAATGTATATTTCGTGTTTGAACTATTAAAATAGGCAGTTATTAGCATTTTAGAAGGGGTCTCAAATATTCACAGACTGTGTCCCCCCAGGAATCCAGTAGTACATTGTTGTTTAAATCTAAAGGCCTTATAAAAAGGCTTAGCCTGGTGGGCAAGTAAAGCCTGGTGCCCCGCCAGGCTTATAATGCACTGGGGGAAACCCTATAACTGACAGACCTGCTCACCAGGGCTCAGTCAATAGTCACCCATTTTCACCAACTTAGCAACTTTGTCTCTAAAAAAAACAAATCCATATTCGTCAAATTCTGAATTGCCTATTCAGCTTTTTAGAATTCAGTGTTTGGCCAAAAAACTGCAATTAGTGCACCCCTACTTGTGACCAATAGTCATTGGAATCGGGGCTTTTATGCTGTGAAAGCATAATTTTAATCTGGGTGGATCTTAACTTGCAGGCTCACTGAAACAGTAATCCTCCTCTCACTTCTGAAATCATGAAGGTACCACCCCTATGGAGTCTGAGCTGCTGTTGAGCTGTTTTCTTTAATGACTGAAAAGGTGGAACAAAGAAACTAACTTGATGATAGCTGAGAAGTTTTTTGAGGAAATATAAATAAGGTACAAAGACAGGAGCAGAAAGGATTAAGAAAAATCTAGCACTTTACAAGTCTAACTGAAAAATCTATTTGGAAATTGGCTTATTACCTTTTTTTTTAACAGCTGATTAACAGTGAAATGATGCATCGAGAAGAGTCCCCATGGCTGCTGCTAATTAATATTTATCAGGATTTATCGTCTTTGTATCACTTTATTGGGACAAAGACTTGAAAGAAAGTCTTTGTCCCAGGCTGGGTTTCTGAATTTTTCAAAGTATTACAACATATTCTGTACTTCAGAGCACAAACACTGAAAAATATTCCAACTTCACCTGCTAAAATGACAGCTTCTCTCTTTGGACTTTACGATACGACTGAAAAACATATTGTGATACAAGGGTTTCATATCAGTCAATATTGATAATTATTGATTAGTTTTTTTTTTCAAATATCTGAAATACTGCCAAACTTATGATATGACCTTTCCTGTCTGACAGTTTTCACTCTGTTTTTTATTTTTAAACAGTTATGAGTCATGGTGGCAAAAACTAAATCTGCTGCTGCGTAAATTACCCAGTAGGTTGTTGCTAGGTAACCAGTGAGTGAGTGAGTGAGTTGGTTGATGCTGGCTGTGAGAATTTGAGCAGGTAAAGCCTTTCCTCTGCGTACATCCCCCAGAATGCTATGCGGTTCAGAGTTTAGTGAAAGTATTGAATATTCTATCAAATTATCTATCGATATTGATCACGTTTCTATAGCAATACATATTTTTGATTTATTTGTCCAGCCCTGCTCTCTCTCGCCAGCATGGCAGCAGGGTTTAGATGTCTGGAGCCCATTTTAAAGTTAACAGGAGGATTTTGAGGAAGGCTGAAGGCAAACGTTTGGCAGCATTACTATTGACTGCTCAATATTGTGCATGTCCTCACATAGTGCTTGTAAAGTTTTACATCTTTCTCTTACTGTTGCCTGGCAACTGTCCCTCTTCTCTTAGTTTGCTTCCTCAGTTTCATTGAGCTGGTGCCCTAAGTTCCCAGACACTGGGCTGTGCTAGAGGCCGTGTTGTCTCATCAGTGAGAGGAACGGCTGCAGCGCTAGGCATCTTACTCATCAGTAATTATTTAGAGAGCAAGAGAGGAGAGTGTGGACAGATTGGACTCTCTGCCCAGCTTTCTGGGCTGTGATGAAAAGAGCAGGTATGTTCTCTGAGAGCTGCTCTGCTGCCGCTGCATACCACACTGTGTGCTGCTTCAACCTTTATGGAACAAACTTCTGCTGTCATCTGCTGGGGCAGCAGCATCACAGCCAGAGAGGATATTAAGATCTGGAATTAGTTTTTCCCTCCTGCTTTCCTTCATTCTTTCATTCCTTCATTAGTTCCTTACTTTCTTTTTTCCTTACTTTCTTTTTTCCTTACTTCCTTTTTTCCTTCCTTCGTTCCTGTATTCCTTCATTTATTCCTGGCCGATTCCACTTTTGGTCAATACCAATTTTTTTGTGTGAATTGTTGCTCAATATAGCAAGAAAGTTACTGAATTTTCAACAGTGGGGTGACTTTAGTTAACTGTAAACGTGCAGACCTGACCTGGTGGGCCTGTCGGTCAGCCAGACCTTTCACAGCAGAGGAAAAGAGGACAGTGGTTGATTTTTAAGCCTTTGCTGAGTTAGATAAGACCCGTGGATAAGATCGACTTCACCTGGAAAACCTCCACAGGTGGAGATGCTGTGCGAACATCTTGATCCCATCCCTGAACCAGGTAGCAGTGGCTTTTGAGCTCCTTTCAGATCAGCTTGAAGGAATCTGTGTTGGATTGACTGAAGTGAATCTTCTGGAGCCTGAAGGAATTTAGGAACTCTGTTTAATGAATGTTAAAGTAGTTTGCTTATTTCAGGTGTCAAACTACACGCTGCCGTTTGCTTACAGAACAGGTGACACCTCCCACCCACATTAGAGTTCTGGGAGGGTGAAGGTCGGTTGGTGCTTGGTTTCTTTGTTTTGCTCCCACATACAACGTTCACAAACAGAATGACCTGAAATAGCTTATTTGCTGAATTTCTGATATTAGTTCAAATCATCTTCCCCTTTTGTGCCCCTTCCCCTTACTGCAGCACCTCACTGTTATACTGGAAAAAAAAATCCTTCCTATGGAGTTTCTACAGGTTCTGTCAGGTCCAGAGCTCACTGAGCAGAGTTCACTCAGCTTCTGGAAGACGTTATTTAGCCCAACACCTGGTTTTCTACAGGAATCAACAGGGTGATGCTTGTGTGGCCATGGTGATCTCAGACGTTTGTCTCAAAATAAGGAATTATAGAAATGTATTTCTTAAATTGATGCCACTCAAAAGTATGGAGCTGAGAGAGGGTCAAAATTATTGTATATTAGAAAAAAAAAAAAAAAACCTTGGTCAAAATTGAAAAAATAAATGTTAATGCCAGATGTTGAATTATGATCTTGAGATCAGGGGAAAAGGTGTATTTGAAATAAAAAAAAAACATGTACCTAAAGTTCCTTTTAGTTTGAATAAATATTTATTTAAATTTTTTATTACACTTTAAGTAAATATATTTACTTAATTTTTTTTCTTTGAAAATTGACGTCATGTACTCTGCACTTGTACGGTGCAGAGTACATGACGAGCTGTACGGTGTAGTGGCAGAGCGACTCCAACACAAACGGAGGCCGCTGCTTCTCAGCACAACTCCACTCCACCTGGCTTGTGCTGAGTGTCTGAACAGTCATTAGCACCAAAAATGTAAAAAACAACAACAACAAAAAAAAACGGGTTACTTCTTTAGTTTTTTTGGTTTTTGGAGTTTATTAATCTGAGCTGGCACCTGACATTTGAGACCTAATCTGAGTCCATCCGGAGTCCCGTATGAGGAAAAAATATTAGTTTAAAACCCGTTTTAAACTAAGAAGTTTCACTGTTTTTGGTCTGTAAACCTATCAAAAAATATACTATACTTTGATGCATTTTTTATGCTTAGGAATAAATGTCTTGATTTATAAATGGGGATAATCTTATAATTCATCATATAATGCACTTGTTTTACTTTTTGCTTTTTCCAGTCCTCCTTAGAAAAACACCTTAGTTGCTAAGTTAGAGCTAAAAAAAAATTCAACAATTGTTGGTGCATTTCCTAAATTAACCAAGTGCTCCTCTTTCTTTTTGTTGCCTCATGTTGCAGGTTCAACTACAGGTCCACTCACCACCTGACCTCCAATGGCTTCTATGAGTTCCTCAACTGGTTTGATGAACGAGCCTGGTATCCTCTTGGTAGGATAGTCGGAGGCACGGTAAGAGTTATTTCCACTTTCTGTCTTGCGTACCTTGCAGGGCAGCTTCTTTTTACTCTTTGCATACGTCTCAACTAATAATCTATGATATCATGGGTAAGCTGATCTGATTCAGCTAAGCTACTACCCTGTAAGTTTTCTCCTCTTCTGTATTGTTCCTGTTTCCCAGTTTTCCACCATTAGCTGATAAAACAACTTCACCACTACATTTGTTTCATCAGAAGCAGAGAGAAGAGCAAAAACCATATTACACTGGGTTTCTGCGCATCCTTGAAAAGTCTTAAATTAATTTTAAAAAATGTTAGGTGACCTTAAAAATGTTTATCATAGGCCTTACATTTTGTCGTGGCAGGATTATTTAATCTCATGTTTTATGTAGTTTACTTGCATGTAGCTTAGTCTTCATTTTGTTCTGTGACTTGAGGTAGTTGAGGCTACTGCTAGTTAGTTGCTAATATACCCTAGCTAGATAGCTGGGTAGCTTTTCTTTTTTTTTTTTTTTCACATTTATCATGAGGATGTGTAAATTTATGATTGGTGCTGGACGATGTTTGTCTTTGCCATTGACTCACTTCTGTTGCCAACCTACAGGATGCTACATGCATTCTGTGCAAAAAGGCTCAACATTACTACAATATAAAATATGCAATTTTCTTTTGTATATTTCTGTCATGGTACAGGTCTTACATTTCCTGCATAATGGTCTTAAAGAGCCTTTTTTGTTCTATAACTGGAGTGATTTTCTGTCCGTCTGCTCCCAGGTGTACCCAGGCCTCATGGTGACGGCGGGCCTCATCCACTATGTGCTGAACCTGCTCCATCTCACCGTCCACATCCGGGACGTGTGTGTTTTCCTGGCGCCCGTGTTCAGCGGCCTGACCTCCATCTCCACCTTCCTCTTGACAAGGGAGCTGTGGAACCAGGGGGCGGGGCTAATGGCGGCCTGCTTCATCGCCATTGTCCCAGGCTACATCTCCCGCTCCGTAGCCGGCTCCTTCGACAACGAGGGGATCGCCATCTTTGCCCTGCAGTTCACTTATTACCTCTGGGTACGCCCAAGCAATTTCTATTATTATTACTATGACTTGAAACTCCACTTAGAAGTTTACATTTCCACTTACATTTCCTCTTGGCATCGTCTTCCAGGAAGCCGGAATTGGCACATTTCCATTTCCAATCTGTTCAGTTCCAATTAAATTGGGCTAAAATGGAGTAAAAACTGGATTCCATTGTGTTACCACGATGAAGTTGACTCCAATAGTCTTTTCACCTTCATCATTTACTCTTTCTGTACTTTTTTAACCTCACCTCCTCCATCATTCCAGCAGCAGCTCTAACCTGAGTCACTTAGTCAGGCCTCGTTAGCCCTGTTATGGCCTCATTAGCCACTGCAGGGGGAAAATGTGCAGGACATGGTGCCTCACTTTGTGTCAGTCATTAAAAAAAGGAAAACATGATGAATAATTCAGCCAGAGCCAACGAGTTGGACATTCTGCAACAGAACAGCATGGAGTAGCTCAGGCTAATGGAAGCTTTTCATGTGCGTGTGTGTGTGTGTGTGTGTGTGTTAATGCTCTCATTTGTGCACTGCAGGTAAAGTCAGTCAAAACTGGATCTGTCTTTTGGGCCATTGGCTGCTGCCTGTCCTACTTCTACATGGTGAGGACTCGCATACAAATGCTTCTCCTAGTTTCATTTATTTTTTGTTTGTTTCATGACCCTAAATGAGTTATTTGTCACTTTTATTGTGATCACAGTACTCAGATTTTCTGTTTCTGTCTTTAATCACAAGAAAACATTTACACTGCCTCAATAAAGTATTAATAACCAATGATCTTGTAAATGCAAACAAAAATTAGGGTCAGTTCATATTCAAGAATGTATTTCTTGAATGTAATCCAATGTTTTGCAGTCTGATTCAATATAAAATTGCAAATTAGAGTTCAGTTTCACACCGTTCACTTGACGTGACTCGTGACGCTGACCAGGACCAGGCAGGAAGGGATGAATGGCTAACAGCATGGCGCTGTTAGGGAGTGGATCAAAGCGTCACTTGTGCTTTTTTTAAAGTACCAGAAATCCCCAAAGTGATTCTGAGAGTTGATGAATGTGAGCATCAAACCACAAATCTGGAATGAAACGATGAACCAGTCATATTGACACTCCACAACAGTCACTCTGGCTCATCTTTCCCCCCACAAAAAGTCAATGTCATCATCTTTCTCACAGTCTAAGTGAAGCCCTGAAAGCCAAGCAAGGAAAGTTTTTTTTAGGATGGTTATTTTAGTATCACTTTGCTTTGTTCTTCCCTGGAAAGTTGAATCTGCAATATGTAACTTGTATAAAAAATATTTTTTATATATTTATTACAACTTCCACCATGACCTGACAGTATAATGTGAGACAGATAATTGGTGTAAAACATGAAAGCTTTAATAGAAAACTATTTTTTGAGGCAATTTTTTCTAAATAATTGTTTTTGTGATGCCTCTTGTGGTAAGAAGAGGTATGGCACAAAGATCCATCCTTCTGTGTAGTAAAGGTAGAATGATGCCTCAGAATACATTACCCATCCAACCAACTGCAATCAAAGGACAGGGCAAAATAAAAATCTACACTATAAATTCTACTCTAAATTTGTTTGATAGTACAGATCTGACGAGCCTGTCAGTAATCTGGCCTGGATGTGAACATTAAAATTGAACTCAAATTTCTAAAAATTAGCTTAATCACAGCTAATTCATTATTTAACATAGAGGGTTGTAACTTTTTCACTGGTTGTTCTTTTTTTTTTTCTTTTTTGGCTCTTTTCCCTTTATAAACGAAACCTTTTAGTCTATTGGTGATTTGTGAAAACCAGCAGTTTGTCATTGATATCTCAGGCGATGCTCTGAATGAAGTAAATATGTTGTGCTGTGTGTGGCAGGTGTCAGCATGGGGCGGATACGTGTTCATCATCAACCTGATTCCTCTTCACGTGTTTGTCCTGCTGCTAATGCAGCGCTTCAGTAAGAGAGTCTACATAGGTGAGATGCAGCAGAGAGACAGAAGCTCTGCATAAATCATCCTCTCTATTTGTATTAAAAGCATAAACTGAATGTTTGTTGGGTTAGCTTTGCATGCTTAGCAAATCAACTAGCATAGAAAGTACTGAAAGGGTGAGTATTCAGGAAAATATTTCCACTACGCCTGGATGAACTCAAAGTCTAGAGCTCTACATGCTCTGGAAATCAATTGAATTAGATTTTCATTGAGTACAGAAAAAATAGAAATATGATTTTACTCAATTTCATAATCAGAAAAATCTCTTATTTGTCGCAAAGGCAAATGAAATGTCGTAACTTATTATGCATGCATCTTCAAAGAGTTGCTGTGGATGATGGAAGCGTCTCTGGTAGCAGTCAGTTTTGCAGCAAATCTGAAGTGGCCTCTGACTGAACGCAGTTGCTGACATGATGTGATGGGAAGCAGAGATAATATTCAATAGGAACATGTCAGTTGTTGGCAAGCACTGCTTATCCATTTAATTTGATCCATTTAATTTGCTTTTGTCACTCCTTTAAATCTCTACTTCCTGTTTGCTCTAGAGCAACAGCTTTAATTAATCAGGACTATCTCCAGTGTGAGTTGAAGATCAGTCAGCCAGGTGTGCTTGATCGGCAGCGCCTAGCTACCTTTTATGTTTAATATCTTATTGGATCCTATTGGACAACACCCAGCTTCTCCATTTTGGCTTTTTTCCCCCCAGTCATTTCTTCCTATTCACCTCAGGTATATTGAAATCATTTTTAGAACCAGAGAGTGACCAACTCGTATGTTTTATATAAAACCTAACATCAGTTTATGGTGTATTTATTTATTGTTTTACTATAGGTGTATCTGTGCTGGTGATTTAATCATTAACCTGTTTGTCTCTGCAGCGTACAGCACCTTCTACATCTTAGGCCTGATCCTGTCTATGCAGATCCCCTTCGTGGGCTTTCAGCCAATCAGAACAAGCGAACACATGGCAGCAGCAGGTACGTGACCAATCAGAGCGAGTGACAGAGGAAGTTGTATTTAAACAACTTTCTCTGCTGATAAGTGTTAATCCTGGTGTCACATGTCAGATTATAGTTTCATAAAAAAAACAAATTGAACTTTAAATGAAGATTACATTACAGTTTGAATCTTGTAATAACATAACTACAGCATGTTCAGATTGAGTGGATGTGAGTTCTCGTTTGTCATTTTGTTACATGGAATTTTGCAGTGTTCCTAATGTTTTGCCCCTTTTGCCTGTAGGCGTGTTTGTTCTGCTGCAGGTCTACGCCTTCCTTCAGTATCTGAAGGACCGACTGACCAAGCAGGAGTTCCAGACACTCTTCTTCCTGGGAGTCTCTCTGGCTGCTGGAGTAGTTTTCCTTTCTGTCATCTACCTAACGTACACAGGTTGGTGTGG
>NW_006799975.1:1317760-1369217 GCF_000485575.1 Poecilia formosa
AACACTAGAAACAAAATCTGTTCAACTGGAGGTTAAATATTTTACTGCTGGTGCTTTGTAGCCCTTGCGATTCACAGCTTTAGACTCTCTCACTAAACATTTCTGTCATAATCCAACAGAAGTGAGACTTCTCTGGCATCCCTCTGACCATTCATAGATCACAAGATTTTCAAGAAGAATAATGATGAAAAAACTATGCTTAAAATATGAATGACATATCTCACCTTAATCATGACTTCTGGGTCTTGTTTACGCCTGTACAGGTATGTCTCACAAAATTAGCATGTCATAAAAAAGATCAATATATTTTTGTCACTTTTTTTAGAAAGTGAAACTCATTTTATGCACATTCTTTACATATAGTGAAATATTTCACACCTACATTTCTTGTCTTTTTGATTATGGCTTACAAATAATGAAAATCCAAAATGAATTGTCTCAGAAAATTTGAATATTGTCAAAAAGGTAAACGAATCATTGTCACACCATTACTCCAATGACTAAGGCTGTTTTCACACCTGATAGGCCAGTAGACTCGCTGAAAAAAATTACAACATTAGTTCTATTTTTAGCTGCTGTGGTTCTCTTTCACACTGCACCAAGAACCACTGAAGGAAATGACATGAAAACTTCTGAAAAAGACATGAGAACAACTTCCTTTTTCACAAAACGTAAACATAATGGAGTGGCATCAGACTTTAGTGGTTGTAGGATTTCGCTTTTCCATTTGACAAAAGACCATGAACCATATTCTCCCTCTATAGCTAGACTCACACATTAGTTTTGGTTGCATTTTTCCTGAATCCCCTACGCTAAAGTCCACTTCCTGCTTTTGGAGTGGTCTCCAGTCAGCTTGGCATTCAAAGATACATTTGAACCGCACCAGAGTTTATTTCAACCGAATTGAGACGTAGGGTTGTAGGTGGACCAGATCTTTATTTTTTCTGGTCTGCATTAGAGTTTGATTATGCATTCACACCTTCTCAAACGAACCAGACTTTCACTTGAAAATGCCTGCAGAGGTTTCCGAATTCTCTCAAGGATGAAAACAGTCATTGACATCCTCCATAAGGAGAGGAAGCCACAAAAGGTCACTAGTAAAGAAGCTGGTTGTTCAGAGTACTGCATCCAAGCACAGTCATAGTTAGGCCTGTCGCAATAAATGATAAATCAATTAATTGCACAATAAATTAAACCTATTGACCTCATTTTAATTATCAGCTTTATCGTCTCTTCCTGCCGTTTTTTCTTTCTGTTGACACTGAATGAAAAAGGCTCAACTCCGGTGCTCTTCACTGACCCTCCATTCTTCATTTCCTTTCTGTAATGCCCAGCGCACACTAAAAGAGTTGTCAGCCCATTTTCAAAACCTGAGACCACCACACATTAGCCGACAGACATCCTAGGTATAACTGTTCGATCGGGTTCGTCGTGCCGTGTGGTGTCCAGCCACATGGGCACAAAATAATGGCTACGAGTCCAGTTAACTAATCTTAAAACCAGACATTAATCAATGCTTTATTAGAATCTACCTGTGATGCATGTGGCTAGAGTCAGCGTAAAGTCCTGACTGAATGAAAATCATTATAACCCATTCATGTCACGTTAACGAAGAACAGCTGAAAACTTACCGGGTTTATCAACTGCGGTAGCAATTTGGCTCCAACTCTTCCCCTTGTCATTTCTATATTCTTTGCACAAAATGTTGAATAAACATTAATGTTGTTTCCACATATCATCTCAGATGTCCGCTGGACTTCCTGTCGCTGTGTCAGCTGTTTGGGATTCCCCTCGTAATTTCCCCTCAGAAATCACAGAGGAGAATCCGCGCTTTCTGATTGGCTCCCTGCCACATTCAGCGTTAAGCTCCCATTCGGGGAAAACTCCTGATTTAGATCGGAGCGGCCACGACGATCTACATCACACTACAGGATCATCGGTTAAGACAATCTTAGATCGGCCAACTTTCTAAGATTATCGTAAGGGGAAAATGGGGGCAAAAAATCGTGTAGTGTGAACTACTGCATTAGGTAGTCGGATGTGCCCATCTCCTCCATTTAAATCTAGTGATTACTGAAGGGCAATACAGACTTCATAATCTGCACTATTTTGGTTGAATGCAGTATTTATTTCCACTTTGGCTTTGTGTCGTTTAGTTTTTATTAAAGTACGTTTTTTGTTAATGGAGACTGAGAATCCATTTTATTTTTGTTTTTGGTTGTTTTGTTTATTTAATTTATTAGTTCCAGTGTTATGTGTTATTTTGAAAATAAAATGTATCTATCTATGGCAGGAAATTGCATGCATTATTAGTAATTTCCATTAAATCAGTGTCGAAAGGTCTTGAAACAATATTATCGTTTATCGCAATAATTTTTTAGACAATCGCTCAGCAAAATTTGTTATCGTGACAGGCCTAGTCATAGCAAGGAAAACATGTAAAGCTGCACCAGAACCAGAACAGGGAGAATTGCAGCCTTGACAGGACTGATGAGCAGAATCCATTCACAAATTTTGGGGATCTTCACAAGGAATGGACTGAGGATTAAAGAGCTGCTACATCCAGATGAATCCTACACATGGGCTACAAATGTTCTGTTCTTGGTGTCCAACCAGAGAGAACGCCTGAAGCCTCTTATTTGGACTAAAGAGAAAATGAACTGGACGGTTTCTTAGTGGTCCAAAGTCCTTTCATCAGGTGAAAAGTTTCATTTCATTTCAAAAGTTATGATCCCAGAGTCTGGAAGACCAGAGTCTATGTTACTATAAGTCCAGATAAGTTCCCACTGTCAGGGATGGTTTGGGGCGCCAGATATAAGTTTCACTTTCACTTCTGAATCGACTGAGATAAAGTATGGAACTTTATCAACGTGTTCATTCCTGTAGATGTGCGCCTATATATCCTGTTGCTGGCTGGTTGCACAAACCATCACCCCCTCGACCCGCTAAGCTAACTCGTCTGTCGATGGTCAGCCTTGAGCTCGTTTGACAAATCAGCATCATAACAGAGATGTAATGACTTCTACCCACCCTGCCTCATGGAGGTGGCAAACATGAGGCAAGCAAAAAAATCAGCTTAAAGGGAAGAGAAAATATTTACATGGTGTACAACTTAATTTATAAATACACTTTAGATATAAATTAGAAAAATAAAACAAACCTACTGTAGTACAATCAGCTACAGCTACTCATTTTAGTGTTTTGTTAAAGGGGTTCTATGAGATCACCCTGAAAACCTGAGATTAAATGGCTACCATTGTGTTTAGTTTGGATGACGAAGCTAATCGTCTGGCAAAAGCTAATGCGGAGCTGAACGAGCGCGTTAGTCCATTCCTGTTCATGCCGCAGAGTCGTGCTGCGAGGGAACAACTCTGGAATTAGCGAGCAAAGGTTGTTTTGATAGCAATTACCATGATGGGGCTTTTACCCTGTCAATGATAATGGGTCTGCTTTTTCAGCTGGTAACTCAGACACAACAAGCTCACTACAGCCAAATCACTCGGTTCTAAAAGCTCAGGAACGACAAAACGAGGTGAACACTGCCAGCCGCTTCTCTTCTTAGCTGGCAAAGTGCTGTTAAAATACTTTCTGTTCCACATGGAGCCTGTTCTCATTCTTAACACATTTATGCTAATGACATAAACAAAATAATAAACCCCTTGGAGAGAAGGGCAGCCAT
The DNA here is from genome assembly GCF_000485575.1 of Poecilia formosa. NCBI lineage: Eukaryota > Metazoa > Chordata > Actinopteri > Cyprinodontiformes > Poeciliidae > Poecilia > Poecilia formosa. The sequence goes on from NW_006799975.1 coordinate 1,321,440, forward strand.
TTACAGATATACAACACAAATATGATGCTTTGTTGTTTTGTTTCCCCCTACTTTTACGACTTGTTCTTGCTAAATCAAATCTAAAATCTAATCTGTGTTTAAAAATGTATGCTGTTTTTATTGTTTCTGCACAAATCATCTAGTTGTGACAAACTGCTAATCAGAACCATAACTGCACAGGTGTTTCAGCACCAAAGCAGTTTGCTCAAACAATTAGCAGCTATTTCTGTTCAGATAAAACATAATCATCCTTATTATTCAGCCCTCTGCCCTGTCATTGGTAGTACAAGTATTTGATTTATGGGATCTAGAAATGATGAATTTAAGAAATAAAGTATCATGTATTATTTATGCAGCAGGTGGCAAAAACTTGGCTCAGTGAAGAAGGAAACACACAGTGTGTTGGCACAGAGCCTGTTCTCAAACCAAAATGGTTCTGAGTGACCTTTTGTTGATCAACTAATGTAACACAACCACATTTATCCAGTAAACTTTAAACTAGTTTAAGAACGTGGCTGTTGAAGAGAAAATTGAATACTTTATAAAGTGTATGGGTGCCACCAAGTGGTCAAATTATTAGGAAATTTGACCACTTGGGGTATTAGTTCATCACACTTCAAACATTTGACATGCAGAGAACATCAATCTTTAACAGTCCAGGCAAAGCGTCTGCACAGTGTAGCTTGGGATTTTAGAAGTAAAAGTTTCTTTTATGATGACATTTATTGTGTATATTTGTGGGATTTTTTTACTTGTCTTTTATATATTTTTTTCTTGTTCTTATTATTATTATCTTTATTGTAATGAATTGTACAGCACTTTGGTCAACATCCACTATATGAATAAATGATCATTATGTACATTCTGAAGCAGTGGCTCATATGTGTAGTATGCAGCTGATGGAATCTCAGAGATGCACAAATGAAAATTTGGACCAATGTTAATACTGCAGTCATAGCCAATAACTGATATTTACTGATATTATATGTATATTTTCCTACACCTTTGTAAAAGTGACCACTCTGCTTCTCTGCTTCAGTTAAACTACCCACAATCCTCTGCGCCATCACTGTCACATAATTGAATAAATTCCACATGACCAGCTTCCTCCAGAAACATAAATGGCAACAAGAAGGAAATAAACATCAGTTGCTATTAGCAACCTTGTTTTACTTATTGGACCGATACCGATATGTTAAATGATTAATATGGGATCGATACAACAAGATAAAAAGCAACTAGTATTGGATCCATACCGATATGTTAAATAATTACTTATATCTGATCAATGCTGATATATTGTGTACCCCTAACCTCAGAGACGCCGTCTTCATTCCATGTTATCTTTAGAAAACATGGAACAGGTTGCCATGGTGATCACATGCAACCTGTAGATCACATTGCATATGCTGCAGTGCCAGACATGTTGATGTTCACCTGCGCGGTGGGTCTTCCCATGCAGGGCACATAAACTACTGTATAGATGTCACACCACTGGCACACACCCTGCAGTGTGTGTTCATTTTGGTTTGTTTAGCTCAAACATTGCATGTTTCCCCTCCAGGGTACATTGCTCCGTGGAGCGGCCGGTTCTACTCCCTGTGGGACACCGGGTGAGTTCTCACAGTTCGATTAAAGACATTCCTGTCTGTAGAATAACATTCATGGGGGGAGATAAAGTGGAAGAAAAGCTTCTAAAGGCCGCTGCTGATGTCTCTACTTCACAGTTATGCTAAGATCCACATTCCCATCATTGCCTCGGTGTCGGAGCATCAGCCCACCACCTGGGTCTCGTTCTTCTTCGACCTCCACATTCTGGTCTGTACGTTCCCTGCTGGCCTCTGGTTCTGCATCAGGAACATCAATGATGAACGCGTCTTTGGTAAGCTCACGTCAAAACATCGACATGTTGTTTACAGCAGAGGTCCTGAAACCGGCAGCCAGAGTTATCGTCAGAGCTACTTTGATGATTTTTAAGCAGAGTTTGTGTTTACTGACAGAAAGTGAGTAGGATCCAGTGGAAAGCTGTTATATAGTTACCATCACTGCAAACAAACTGTAGGAAAAGGAACTCTGTCGTTTCACAGTGACGGCCTGTAGAATTTTGGGGCCATATCGAGAATATGGATGACCTTAAAGGTTCAGTAATGGCAGAATGTATTAATAAAACTATCCATTAAAGCAGCAATTGGTAACTTTTATAAAAAATTAAAAAAAACTAAATTTTTTTTTAAAGATTTGTTGAAACTATCACCATGTTGTGACTGTATGTTATGTGACAGATAATCTGTGAAAAAATGGAGCTCCTCTGTCTTCTCCCAGTGCTAACTAGAAACGATCAATCAGAGCCAGGAGGCGGGGCTTAGCGTTGTCTTTATCCCTAGCTGTCTGTCTCTCTGTCTCTTGGTTGTGGCATTTAGCAAATAGTAATAATTGAAATAATTCTAACTGACCTGAAACAAGAGAAGTTTGGTCTGATGTAACTTCAGACAGTAAGGAATAAAAAGTGTGTTTTTCTTTTTATTATTATTATTATTATTATTCAGGAGTATGTAAACTTGTGGTTTCATCTGTAGCTGAGTGCCTCTAACCCCGTCTGCCTCCTGCCTCCAGTGGCGCTGTACGCCATCAGCGCCGTGTACTTCGCCGGCGTCATGGTGCGCCTGATGCTCACTCTGACCCCGGTGGTGTGCATGCTGTCGGCCGTGGCCTTCTCCAGCGTTTTCGAGCATTACCTGGGTGACGACATGAAGAGACAGAGTCCGCCCGCCGAGGACAGCAGTGACGAGGACGACAGGAAGAACGCAGGAAACCTCTATGATAAGGTGAGGGGCCGCCAGGGGCCCGAGGCATGGTGCCTTACCTGTGATTGGCCCGCGAGCTGTTGTTTTGAACTGAATGCGAAGTTAGAAAATAAATCTGTCTGTAAATCTGTTGAACTGCTATTTCTAATATTGTATAAAAAAAGGCGTGAAGTGGTTAAATGAAAAATCTGCAGAATGTAAATTATTTTCTGTTTGCCTGAATAATCTATGGCTATAACAATTAGCTGCAGCTCTAAAAAGTATCTAAAAAGCCTTTTTAGATTTTTAATGACATCTGATCCACCATGACACTTGAAGTGATTGATAACCAGCTGCTTTCTGCTGCATGTGTGTAATAATCCTACTGGACCTTCACTAACCTGTCCTGACTTCGCCCCCTGCAGGCCGGCAAGGTGAGGAAACACGTTTCTGAGCAGGAGAAGCCGGAGGAGGGCCTGGGCCCCAACATTAAGTCCATTGTCACCATGCTGATGCTCATGCTGCTCATGATGTTCGCCGTCCACTGCACCTGGGTCACCAGCAATGCCTACTCCAGCCCCAGCGTGGTGCTGGCGTCCTACAACCACGACGGGTGAGCCAAGTCGCAAGCCGGGGTCGTTGGCAGGGTTGGGGGGGGGGGGGGGGGGGGGGGGGTGTTCGAGGCAAGCACATGGATGACATGTTTCCGTCTGTCCCGGCCAGGTCCCGGAACATCCTGGACGACTTCCGGGAGGCGTACTACTGGCTGAGGCAGAACACAGACGAACACGCCAGAGTGATGTCATGGTGGGACTACGGCTACCAGATAGCAGGCATGGCCAACCGGACCACTCTGGTGGACAACAACACCTGGAACAACAGCCACATCGCTCTGGTGAGAGCCGCCTCTGCTTCCACACAGCTTTTCATTAAAGACTCTCCAAATGATGATATTTAACTGCAGATCCCCCACATGCTGATTCCTCTAACAGAAGTATAATTAATGGGGCAGCATCTTGTGGTTTTCAGCCACATGGTGACATTTCATAGAAAAATTGAATAGCTGTTAACTTCAGTTGTTATACATCACATTACTTAAAAGAAATTTGACTTTGTAATTTAGCGCCTTTAAATTGGGCCTCTTGTCTCTTTAAGAAACTCCTGCTCTTTCTGAAAGTCTGTCTCCAGGACGCCCTCACAACATGGCTCTTCTATTAACCCTTTAATGTTTTTATCTGTTTCACTGAGAAGTAGCTCCTATAATGAGCTCAGCTGATGCTCAGTTCCACCAGCTGTTTCCTAATTGAAGCTGGCTAGTCTGAAGGAGACTCAGAGAAATATTTCAAGCCTTTATTTCTTGCAACTTTGATCGTTATGGTTTACAGAGAATGAAAACCCAAAATTTATTGTCTCAGACATTAAGAACACAGGTCATAAAATAACTGGGAAACTGATGGTTTTCACACATTAATCAGCAAATGAACTCCAAACACCTGCTGAGGTTTCCTGAACCTCTACACTTCTCTGAGTCAGTAGGACACCCTGACTGGATAAAGGTCCACAAGAAGCTGATTGTTCAGAGTGTTCAATTTAAACATATTAAGAGAAAATTAAGTGGAAAGAAAAAATGTGGATGGATAATCACATACTTAAGAGAATTGTCAAACAGACTTCATTTAAAAATTTTTGGGGAGCTTTGCAAGGAGTAAACACTGTATTAGTAAAAGGAACTCAGACTGCTACAGGAGATCCTTCCTACGCACAGATGAAACCTTCTGGAACGATTCTCTGACAAAACAGATAATGAATTCCTACAAGATCAAACTATCAGATTGTTATTGGGTTGAATGAAATCTGCTTTGAGGTCCTTCATCCGTTAATGAATGCCGTTTTTTTTTTTTTTTCAACATGGTGGACGCTCTGAGAACGAAGTGTGTCGTCTTCATCATCCTCCACCAAAAGGAAGACATGTTCGCCCTGCGGCTGAACAATGAGAATGTGCTCAGTGTGGTGTGTGTGTGTTCTGATGCAGGTGGGCAAGGCAATGTCATCCAATGAGTCGGCGGCCTATGACATCATGAGGTCTCTGGACGTGGACTATGTCTTGATCATCTTCGGCGGGGTGATCGGCTACTCAGGGGACGACATCAACAAGTTCCTGTGGATGGTTCGCATCGCCGAGGGGGAGCACCCGAAGGACATCAGGGTAAGCTGACCTCTGACCCCACAGGTATCAAGATTTTTTTTTATTGCTTTTCTGACCCGACCCTACTCTCACAGGAGAGTGACTACTTCACCCCCCAGGGAGAGTTCCGGGTGGACAAGGCCGGCTCGCCCACGCTGCTCAACTGCCTCATGTACAAGATGTCCTACTACCGTTTCGGAGAGATGCAGGTACCAGCTGCTTCACCGCGGTTACCACAGCAACCAGTGTCATCAAATCAGAACACCACCTTTATGTTTTTCTGTTTCTGTTCACGTCTGGTAAAAAGCTGGACTTCCGGACCCCTCCCGGCTTTGACCGGACCCGTAACGCCGAGATCGGCAACAAGGACATAAAGCTGAAGCACCTGGAGGAGGCCTTCACCTCCGAGCACTGGCTGGTCCGGATATACAAGGTGAAGAAGCTGGAGAACCGGGACCGACTGGAGGGCAAGCTGCGCAGCACCGACATCCTCAGGCAGAAGTACACCTCCAAAAAGGTAAGGGTCAGGGTTACCCCAACACTATGATGCATTTCATACAACAGATTCACCTTCCATCAGGACAATCACTGCAAAACACCAAATATTAATAAGTAGCTTTAGTTTCTACTGCAAATAAGTTGGTACTCTTGAAATAAATCAAAACCTAACCCTAACCCTAAAATCAAACCCTAACTTTACAGTAAGATGTAGGAGATTGTTTTAAGTAAATAATTCTTCAATATTGATTTTAAAAATATAATATTTCCATTGGTAGATTATTTTACTTATTACAGTATATTTTTTCCATGTAATTAATAAGTTGACTTGAAACAAGCTCATATCTGTCTGAAGAGTTACTTGTAAGTTAGTTGTGTCTTATTTCAAGTGAACTTAAACATCTTCACTTGAAACTAAAGTAAAAACACCTGGTAAGATTTGGTGTTTTTGCAGTGATAAACCTACATCTACAGTTAAAATGTCCCAGTCAAAGTCCAGACCTAAATGTAATAAATCTGTGGGGAATACTGACACTGACGATCTCTGCCCAATCAGGAAGGCTTAAACAAACACCACAAAAACATTTTTTTGTAAAGACTAGGAATCATTTTCCTTCCAGATCAAAATGATGTCATACTGAAATACAGCACATTTATGGTTGCAACGTGATTAAATGTAAAAAAAAAAAAAAAAAGGTTTGAATACTTCTGAATAATTTCAACCTGATGTGTATTTATTGTTTTGTTCTTGTGTGCAGACAGCCAAGAGGAAGCGGGGCTTCATCAGGAACAAGCTGTCCCTGAAGAAGGGCAAGAAAATGACCAAGAAGTCTCTGTAGGGAGCTGACCACCAGCAGATGCAAACTGACAGCAGGACAGGAGACCTTCACCCAGAAACACACACACACACACACACACACACACACACACACACACACACACACACACAGCAGGAGTAAAGATGCAGCAGATCAAGACCAATCAATTTCTCCAGAAGGTTCCGTCCGCAAACGGAGCGCAGCTCATCCAGGAGGTGCAGCAAAAACAAAACCATGGCCTTTGACCTTCCCTTATTGTAACCGCAGCAGGATGCTAGAGCCAAATGTTAACCGCTCTTCTTTCAGGAACTCATGACAGCACTTCAGCTCTTCGAGAAGGTTCCTTCAGTCATACAGGCTGGAAACCAGCCGCCATGTTTCCATCTGCTGGGTCAGCACCATTTATCACGCCTCACTGGATTCTGTCACTTTTACTTTAAACGTGACTCCAAACCCGCGTCCTGCCTGCAGATTTCTGTTTGTGCAACATTACCGTGCTTTTTAAATTTCCCCCCAGTCACACAGTTCCTCGGTTTCCCTTTTCGCTCCTGGATGCTGCGGTGAAAACCAGTTTGAGTCTTGCTAGAGCCGACTTTACCTCTGCTGTGAGGCTTCTGCCACAACATCCAGCTGTTCGCGTCGGGACAGGCCTCATCAGAAACAGCTGGGCTTTTCCTCAGCTGCTCTGTCAGGGGGGGAAGTATTTATTAGACGGACAGCAGACGGTGCAGAGACTAAAGCAAGCGCACCCGTCCCGTCCTCGTAATTCAAGGTTTTTATCCGGGCTCCATTTTCAGAGAGAAAACGTTCTTCCATCAATTGTAATGATCTGGATGCAGGTGTGGGAGTTGATCATACCTTTTGAAATAAAGAGGTTCGATTAAAGTTTCTTTAACACTTGTGTTTTCCTTGGAAAGTATGAATTGACCTGGTGTGTTTCAAAGTGGGGGCCACAAGAGGGCGCTGTGGTGGCCTCAAAGTTCGAGGGAAGATGAGGGAAAAAATGCCAAACCGCCCTGCCCCCCGCAATTTTTATCTTAAATTGACCTGTTTTTCAAACATGTTTTTTTTAATATGTAAAGTATAAGTTTAAATAATTAAAAAATACTCCTCAAGCAAGAAATAGAAACATCTAACAAGAAAAAAAAAACTGGAGGACACTACTGCAAAAAACCATCAAAAAATTTTGTCAGATTGATATAAAAATTACATATTTTCTTATGATCTGGAGGGGATTGTGATGAAAAATTGCATTAACGGGTCATACTCCCCCCATAATACATTGTCAGATGATAAAATATTTCACTGTAGAACTCATAGCCAACTAAAATCAGACAGTATGAAGCATCATTTATTGATTAGTGAATTAATAAATGAGATAAAATTCTTCTTTAGTAAATTCATTGGTGCTTTTTAAGTGTATTGATTGATTTATTGGGCCATTTATATATTTCAGATTTTCTTTGTAACGGTCAGGTTTGGGCCTCCATGGCGTTCTGCTGATGTGACACGCAGAATGTCTCTGTGCAGACAGATGGGACTCTTTACATGGTGAGCTACAGGCAGCACTGTGCTGGGTTTCTAAATATGCCTTTATATCATATGTTATGTGCCAGTTTTCCTTCTTTTTTCAGTGGTGCTGATGAAAGAAGGTTTAGACTCGGTTAGATCCCGGAGCAGTGATGCTGGTATTTCTAGTAAAGTTAGAGTCATGGCAGTTGATGGACCAGCTGGCTGATCCATCTCTACAGTTCGGTCAGGTCTTTAAAAATCTGAGGACAGCTGCCAAGGATAATTTGTTGTCCACTCGTCTAAAGTAGAAAAAAAAAAGGTCATTACCCAAAATGAACAATGGAGAGTTTTAGAAACTCTGAAAAAACTCAGTCTGAAAAAGTCTGGCTTTTAGAAGCAACAGAAAGAATAGAGGAGTTGCTGGAGACGTCAGAGCGGTACCGGATACACATGAAAGCGGTTGTGGATTTTGTCAGAAATGATCGCTGGTCCAGCTGGAGGTGAAAACTGTTCTCAGATTTCTGAGCAGCAAACACAGGAGAATGGAGACGTCCTTTCAGACCAAACATGACAACATTTAACTCCTCAACATCGCTTCTGGTTTCTATCCTTCACTTGTGTCTTCCGTTTAATCGTTCTCTTCCTCTTCATCATCTCCGAATGACAGCAGACTGTTATTTTTAACTTTCTTCCCAGATTTTCTGTCCTTGTCCTCCTCCTGCTCTCCTGCTCTGTCTTCCTTCTTCTTCTTGCTGGAGCTGGCAGTGATGCCCTGGAACTTGTCAGAGGACAAGCGCTTGGCTGGTTTCTTGAAGAGAATTTTGCCATCCGGAGGAGCTTCTTCACCTGTGAATGGGACAGAGAGGAAAAGGCAAAGGGTTTTAACGCTGCAACCGCTGCTGTCTCCCGTTGTGTAACTAGAGGAACGACCTGACCTTTCTCACCCTCGCCTCCGGTTTGCAGTTCACCCTTGAGTTTCTTCACTTCGTCTGCACTCAGGTCTCCGCTTTTTAGGACCACGACTTGAGGCAGTTCGTCTTCTCGGTCGCTTCCGCTGTCGTCGTCCGGCGTGGGCATCGCCTGACGCTGAGAGAGCAAAGATAGGAAAAGGTCTAATAAGGTCAAGTCTAACACATGTTGAGTTTCACTAGAGGGCTTATTGTATAGAATGTCCACCAGGGTTATAAAACTGTGTAACTCAAGTTAAGTTTTACTCTTTGTTGTGACTTTTTGTCTAATTCAGTTAACTTTTGGAGTGTGCTAGCTAGCTTTTATTAGTTATTAAATATTGTTTGCTTTTTATTAGCTACCGTAATGTTTTTTTACAAACTGGTTAATTTTTTTAGGTGTAGTATTCAAAAGGTCAAAGTACTGTATTGTGAACATCCACTGGGTAATAAATACTCAACAGGAGATAGCATTTTCAGAAAATGTATTTAATTGCTGAACATCGACTGACTCTGTCTCCCAGTTGTTTGTCTCCATTTTGCGGCACAGCTTATGTGCTGCCAAGAGGAGAATGGAGAACATTAATCTGCTAACAGTTGATGTAAACTGCTTGTGTGGTGGAAAAAAAAAATATATATATATATATTTCACATCATTTCAAAAGGCTAATAAACAAAACAAAGAAAATTATATCATTTCATATACGTTTTATAAACACAATATAATTACAGTTATACGTTTTTTCCATTAATTATTGGAAGAAGTGGCTGGGGAGAGGGAAGTCTGGGCCTCCCTTCTGAAGCTGCTGCCCCCGCGACCCGATCCCGGATAAGCGGAAGAAGATGGATGGATGGATTTATTTCCGTTAAAAATTTTTTCTCAATTTCCGTTTTCATTATTTGGTTAGTTTTTGTTAACTATAATAACCTTGATGTACACAGTGCAACCATTTTACTAAGCTCACCTGTTCAGTTAAACCAGGATGTGCAGAACACTATGTAAGCAGCTAAAACAAATGAGCTGGATTAGCAGTACTATCTAAAAACGTATGGTTCCATCCAAGAGGTCTTACTGTGAAATATCATCTGAGCTGCTCAGATACTGAGCTTCTAGCATGTCATAAGACCAATATACAGTATCGGTGAGTCTTCAGTCAGAGACCTCTTTAGATTTTTTGCAAGACTGACTGCTACTGGAGATCCTTCCTGCCCACAGCATCACCATCTACAACTCTTTGAAGATACTTGGATGATATGAGTTTATGACATTTCATTTCTTTTTGGAATAAATTAAGTAATTTTTAATTTAACTAAATTATTACCAAGAAAATAGCTTCATCACCAAATATACTTTAGATTTAGGGAAGGATAAACGTGTCTAAAATGGCGGTGCCCACCTCCTGCAGTTACCCGACATGAAGCCCAGTTTAAGAACCGATTCTCTTCTTCAGGGACCAAATATTGAAGTAACATTTCATTTCATAATTCATTCCTTTAAGATCCGAATAATTTATCCCTCTGCTTAATGGGGGGGAAAATGCTATCACAAATTATTTATGTTTTGTAAAGCTGTAATGAGAGGCTGATTAAAAATGTTTCGTCTAAATTTGATGACTAGTTCAATAATTTTTGGGGTGGGGGACTGGAGGGACAAAATCGATTCCCTATTATTACTTAATTGGTGATGAAACGGGTCCCAACCTGAAGCTGACCGTGTCCCACTTCTACAGAATCTTACCTTGGTGTCAACATTTGGTCCTTCTTTGTATCCCACGTCGGTTTTAAACTTCTTCAGAAAGGACGGCTCCGCCGGTTTGACCCACGACACGCCGCTAGCTTTCCCCTTATTCATCGCTAAATGATCTACAACAGAAGCTCAGCTAACGGGCTAACCAGGCTAATGCACCAAAACATGAACGTGACTACAAGAGCTGCTGTGATTGGTGCAAAACATCGCCGCAACGTGAAAAACTCGGAATGCGGAAAACTAGTGACGCTTTCAAAATAAAATCAGTCATTATTATAAAATAATATTTTAATGCGTTTGTTTTTGTCAATAATTTTGATTAAGGATAGTATATTGATCAATATGTAGAATATGTGAAATGCTACATATCGATCAATCGATCTTTATTGTTGCGTGTGACTTTCCAACTTTGTCTAAAGAAAGTTTTAGCAGGTGGAGTTTGTGTTTTGCTTAGTGTAGATATCTATGCACTTATTTATATAATGATAATTTTAAAATTATATTAATTGGTGCCTGCCATAGAAATGCATAGGTAAAGCAGCCTCCATGCATTGCATGGCAGGCAACTATTGTTCTACACCCAATAGAATGTCTCTATTATTATAGTTTATTTATTTTTCTTCCGTCACCGTTAATGCGGCCGTACCGCTGCGTGCACCCCCACAAAAGTGGTATCAAAACGTTCAGCTTGATCCCGAGAAGGGAACTATTACTTTTAGTGGGATTCTGACGTAAATGACGACATAAATTGATAAAAACGAGAAAAATCGAGTGTCTCACAGAATCAGTAATATTTCTCTCTGAAACACACACACACAGCACAGTGGATTTCTGACTCCAAAACTCTTTTTAACTCCCTCTTCACAGGCACAAATATCGCCCTATTAGTCTAAAAGTCGGTCATGATCTTGGATTCTCAAAGTCGCCGGAAGGACTTGATTCCCCCTGGATCTCTGATTCATCTTCCGGCTCAATGGGGCTGTCGTCTTCAACAGGGAAAATGACAGCTTCGTAGTCGACTTGGATGTTGAGGTCTACCAAGTCGACCCATGAAAGCTTAGCTGGAAAAGCTTCATGTTTGCAAACAATCTGTTGTTGCTTCATGTCTATATTCTAGTAACTTCTTGCTTCTCTGAACGTCGAATGTGCTCTGAAAGGTGATCTGTCGCGATAGAACTATGGAACAGATCAGGGAAAACTCTGTCTGTGAACTACATTCAAGAGAGAGATTCCCTACATCACTGCACAAACATTAGCATTTCACTGCTCCCCATTAGCATTAGCCTTTTCCCTAAAAATAGCTTTTATCTATTTTTCTTATTTATTAGTCACACTTGGTATACTGAATGGAGGAAGAAAATGTAAAACAACATGCTAGCAACAGCATTTAGGCTAATGTTAGCAATTTGGTTCATTTTAACTTGTACACTAATTTTAACATACAGATGGACTAAGTCCATGTTACTCAACATGTTTGTGACTCTCCACATGCTATTGAGTACATTGCAGCTTACTTTAGCATCGATGCTAATTTGTATCATCAGACGGGCACACTTTGGCATGCCCCATTTAAATTTAATCAGAAATGTTCTAGTTTATAAGATATTCTACTCTTTTATTTTCAGATATGTGCATGGAGGTCAACATTTTTTGCAGACTAACAAAATACAAAACAAAGTACATTCTATCATTTCATGTTCATTATCACATTCAGTTTCAAATCTGATTTATAAAGTTGTTTGATAGATAGATACAATCTCAATATAACAAAATGTATTTCATTATATTGGCAGAAGAGGATAGCCAGAAATGTTGATATTAATTTTGTTGGATCTTTCTTCTTGTAAATTATAATGCCACTTACCATACTGGGATTAATTGCTTTTTGTTAAATGTAGTCTTAAAAAAATGTTGGATTTTTTTTTGTGTAGTAAATCTAATCTATTAATACTGATAAACTGTAATCTAACTATTGGCTTTCCAAGTTTGACAAGTTTATGTATTATCTTTTTGTCCTTGGTTAAATTGTTGATGTCTCCTTAAAACAGATAGGACTCCATAAGTTGCAAAGAGTGTGTGTGGTCTCTGTTTCATATCATATGTTTCTGGGTATCATGAAGAGCTCTATTGAAAGTTTTTTGCGTGACATTTTGCCCAGTCACGTGGTAAAAGTGACATTCTGTGGCACCTTTGGTTTTCCATACTGCTCCGCCGTCATACACAGTCTCAAAAAGACAATCTGTAGGCATGCTTTTATTGTGAAACTGTCCAGCGCGCGCTGCCGTATTCATCTGTCGGCTTATTTCAAAGATGGATTCCAGCTCTGTTTACGCGCTGTCAGCGGGCTTTCTGGCCGCTGCTGGTTCTCTGTCTGCGAAGCTAACCCTCGGTGCAGACTACCTGAGGGAGATGTGTGAGTCCGGCCTGAGCGGCTGGACGCAGGGTTCCGGCGGAGCCACACGGTGTGACTGGGTAACAGCTTTTTTAAACCTTCCGGGTTCCTTAGTTGAATAAAACTGGTTGTTCCAGTGTGACGAGGTTGAAGTTGCGGCACACATCTTTACATTTGTCAAACATTTTATCTACAGTTTTATCCAAATGAAATTAGAATATTATTTCAGTTATTCGATACAAAAAAAGAAAGTTATAGTAATATCTCAACGTTTTTACTTATGGCGTATGAAAACGCAAAATTAAAATTTTCTGAAAATTTCGATGTTAACGTAGCATTATGGCAACCGACCACTGACAATCTACAAAGAAGGGAAATGTTGCTGGGGAAGCTGTTAAGAGCACACAATCCAATTATTACAAAAAATAACTGGATGGGAAAAGATGTACAAGCAACAGAGAAAACTGCTTCCTTCAGGTAAAGCACAGATAATTTATGGCGTATCAGAGGAAGATGAGACAACTTCTTTAACACCTTAGTAGTCCCACATGCGGATTCCCTCCATTCCATTTCGCATTGATGCAGTCATTTTATATATAAAAAAAAGCATACTTATATTTCTGTATTAAAAATATATTTTTTAAATACATAAATGTTAATTCAAATTTTCATTTTGTTGGCGTTATGTAGTTAAGAGTTCCTCTTCATTTCGGAATAATTTAGTCAAAGTACTGCAGTTTTCAAATTGGAATCTATCCAGTTTGTTTCAGACAACTCAACTACAGTAAAATCACCCACTTCTCAATTTTTACAGTGTAAAGGTTTCAAAAACAATAAACCGTATATAAAAAACTGTCTTTAATTAATTTGACCTGTGATTCTAAGTAAGACTCTACATACATAGCTAACAGTGTCTCTGTTCTCAGCTCCATGTTCCTCTTCGGCTGTTGTGTGGAGTCCTGCTACTCAGTTGTAACACTCTAATGTGGACGATGTTCTCCAAAGCTCTCCGTCACGGCTCTTCTTCAGCAGGGGTCACAGTCACCACCACCGCCTCCAACTTCATCTCCTCTGTAAGTGTTAGCCAGAAGCTCATAGGCTCAAAGTTTCTGTTTGGAAAACCTTCACATTCTTTTTGCATCCCGTTGGTGTGTTCAGGCTGTCATTGGGAGACTCATCTTTGGTGAGACTCACAGCACCCTCTGGTGGACAGGCATCTCTCTCACTCTGTGTGGACTTCTGGTGCTGCACAGTGGGACTCCTCACACATCCCCACAAGAGGCCGAGAAAAAGGACAAGTGATGGATCAGGGAGAGACGTTTGTCGAACTTCTCACTGCACTTTAAATTGCACATATTGTTGGACAAAGCGAGGCAAACCAAACATTCAACATCTAGAATTGGTTTTCAGTGGTTTTTAGAAGACTTGTTTTCCAAGAGGCTGACTGGTACCAGTGACTGCAGTGGGCCCCAAAAGCAAGCCTGTCATGTCTTATCCCTTGTTTGGACTGAGCTGTACAGTACGGCACAGTCCTGCTGTATTCAGGGAACGTTTAAACCGCCAGTTGGACTCTCACTAGACAGGTGAGGTTAAACCTATGCACCTAATGTCTTTTGATGTTCTCATGTTGTCCCACAAGAAAGATGTTTGTAGTTTTGCCATAAGAGACTTAGATGTGCTTCTATTTTAACTCAAAAGTTGTAAGTTGGAGTTCACTGCAGTTTTCTGTACGATCACCAATTACTGGTCTTTTAAAAGCCTGACCTGCTGATTTTGATTTTGGTCGATACCAAGTTTTTTTTTGTCTGAAATGTTGTTAAATATAGCAAGAAAGTCACTGAGTTAGTAACAGTGGAGTGAATATTAACTGCAAACATGCAGACATAACCTGGTGGGAGGGTCTGTCAGTCAAACATCTCATAGCAGATCAGAAGAGGACAGTGATTGATTTTTAGACCTTCTGAGGTTGATAAGATCAGCTTCACATGTAAGGATTGTCTCTAGTCTAGAGATGTCTAGACTAGAGGCTCTAGCATGTCTCATGCTAGAGCATGAGACATGCTAGTGTATGTCTCATGGATTAGTGAGACAAGGATTGATGTCTTTCTGTTCCCCAATCAATGGACTGTGTTGTATGATGCTAGTTAGCTCCGTACCGTTGTCTGAAGACCCACAGACCTGAACGGAAGGCTATCGGACTTTCTGTTTCCATTGACTGTCCGTTCGTTCGTTCGTTCGTTCGTTCATTCATTCATTCAATTTCTTTACACCCTTGTCCCTTAGTGGGGTCGGGAGGGTTGCTGGTGGTTTCCATTGACTGTTACAGTAGAAATAGGCAAAATGTCGTACAGAACCGTTCCGACCCGTGTTCTACAGCTCAGTGGAAACAAGGTTATAGAGCTTGAGCTGGGTGACTGATAAGTTATCAATCAGTCACTTGTAAAAGCCCTTTAAGTCCTGATCAGTAAAATTAGATTATATTTCTTGTTGACTTGGACTTGTCAGGTTGTGGCTGATATCTCTAATCAGTGAATACTTGTAAATATTAAATCATTTTGAATAAAAATAAATTCATACTTTGGTTCTATTATTAGCTTGTGTTGAATTTTTTCTTAACAGTTTAACTTGTTCCTGTAGGAATAGGTTTGCCTCATCCTTGGCTTTAGAAACTGGTTTAATCTAGACTTTGGGAAGAAAACTGAAAAAATACAATTCACAAAAAGTTCAAGTATTAGTTTATTTTGTTCAGGTATGAGAAAGCTCTACAAAAATTATCAATGCTTGCTTTGTTCATGTTTTCACTCCACCTTGTGGTGAGTTTATGCATAGCACTGTGGAAGACATGCCAAAATCACAAAGGATCAATAAATGTCCCTCATTTAGACCTGTAGGTATTAAATAACCAGACTGTTCTTAACCCTTGCACTGAGTAAAAAAGATAAACTGTTGATCAGACAGAAACATTTTTCTTTTAAGTTCAAACGTGTTTTATACTTAATTTTTTTTTCCAAAATGCAAGTTTGTCTGAAGAAGCAGCTGAGGTTTTTTTTGTAATAATTCATTTTATTAAAGTCATAAAAAGCAGTTTTATGAACAGAAAATATAAATATTTGTATATATCCATTAAAAATAAAATCACACAACAAAACAATAAAGGACTGTAAACATTATGCATAGTCCCATAGTATCCAGCACCCATTCACCAGTTAACATTATTTCATCTAACCAATCAGTTCCAGGTATGTTTCCAACATTTCATAAACAGAAGACACTCCAACGAACAGAGATCAGATGCTAAAGTGAATCCACTCAGATTAATTAGTCATAATTAAGAATAAGGCACATGATAAACTGTTCAGGCCTGTGGCTTCTTTGTCTTATTTTAGAAATAACTTACAGACCAGTAGATTACAGGGATCTGCTGTTATTTAGCAGTATGATTACAACTCCTTTAAGATTGATGCTTGAGGAAAACACTTGGTTTGTAGTAATTTGGGTCAATTTCTTTGGTCTGAGCAAGCTAAGAAATCAGTTTCCAGATTAATCGAGCAGATTTGTTCTGGTGAAGCGTCGCCAACAGTCCGGCATGCTGTCCATTTATGTGCGCTCTGTTAAAAATCATTTCTGTTCGCTCTCCAACATTAACTTCATGTCTCAGATGCTTCGCTCGCTCAGTTTTCCCTGTTCCACCAGCAAATTATTTCACTTATAAGATATTTTTCCGATGTTAAAAGTGAAAAACAAAATCTGCCAATGGATCCAGTACTTCTTCAGTAAGATATGAGCTTGTTTAAGTAAATAATTCCTTAATATTGATGAAAAGTTACTTGTAAGTTTTTAAAAAAAATCAAATTTCAAGTCTATTGACATATTTGCACTAGAAAGCAGACCAAACCCGATTCTGTATTTTTGTAGTGAAGTTCTGATTACCTATGACTGACTCAACCACCAGAAAAATCCTTAATAATGTTGGAATCTCAGATTGCAGGGGTAGGATAGTGACTGCTCATAAGTACACCACTCTGTTCGAAAACAAGCCCTTATCCCCCTAAGTAAAAAAATATTTCTGCTTTAGTAGCACAGCCTCCCAACACCATTACAGGGAAAACGCGTTCAATCAAAAACACATAAAATAAGTTCATATTCTAGACAATATCGTATTTCAATAAAAAAAAAAAACCCAAAAACAAAACAGCAGTCCCTTGTCTAAGCCTTGGTCGTCATGAAGTAGGTGTGAGTGGTATCTCTATGACGTCCTGCTCAATGATGTCCCCCTGTGGGATGGGAACGTGGTCCACAGGCCGATTCTGACAGCTGAGGCCTGTGAAGGGGCTGAACCAGGACGGGGAGGGCCGGCCCCCGAACGCTGTCTGCATGGCCTCCCAGCAGGGCACTTTGCCCCACCTCCCCGTCTCCCCCTTCAGACGCTCGATTCCCTGAGGACGACACCACAGTGAGCATGTGCACGCACCATATCTCACACACACACACAAACCTTACTGCTACACGACTGACAACGGTGCAGACACAGCTGGAGCATTCAAGGTCTTTAAAAGAAGAAAGAAAAAAAAAGGACAAAAATGTTCTGCAAATCATTTCTGTTTGTACTGGCCAGAAAATCTGACAAGATTGCAATATCTTTGTTATGTAGTTGAGCGCTTGGCAATATTTCTACACTGACCTTTTAACCAGATCAGGATGATGCCAGATGAAGTCATGGGACAGTTTTTTTTTAATGTCTCCTGAAAGCTTTTAACCTTCCTAGACCAATAGAATGGAACATTCTGTCCAAATCAACACCACTTGTGTTTTTTGCACTATAATAATTCTACAAGAAGTTCTTAAAGACGCAGTATGTAACTTTTTATGGTTTTCATATATTTGTTTCAACTGTCACCATGTCCTGACAGCATGACATGAGAATCTGACAAAAATAAAGCTCCTCCTTACAGTCTGACAGCCATCTGCAGAAATACACTGCTCAGTGAAAAACAACCAATCAGAGCCAGGAGGAGGGGCTACAGCTCCTCCCACAGAGCCTGTTGTGAATGCTAAGGCAAGTTAGCATAGCCACCGATGATGGTGGATAAACAGTTTTCCTGGAACATTAAGTTGTTTCTCTGCCATTAGCACGGTGAGTAGCAAGTACATGAGCATGACTGACAATGCTAAGACCCTCCTCCTGGCTCTGATTGGTTGTTTCTGACTGGAGGTGTAGTCCTACATGGCAGTAGGACTACAAACGTAGATGAACTGGATTTTTTTCACAGATTGTCTCGTGTTATAATGTTTTAACAGATATGCAAGAAAAATGTTTATAAAAGTTACATACTGCAGCTTTAATGGGAACATTTAGTGACCACCATCATAATGTTCCTACTCAGTGGAAATGTATGAAATATGCGTTTGGCATTTTCCAAGTCCAGATCCACAAAATATGTGCTTCCACAGTTTCGTTTCATTTTCCAAACCATTAGAATACACACTGAAGCCATGAATTATCCCAGGATCAGCTCATTCCTGTCAAAGAATGGATGACCCGGCAGTCGAGATGAGCGATAAGTTGTTAGTTTTGATCAAAGTAATACATTATAAACTCCCCTCCCCTACTTTTCCCCCCACATTAATAAAAACTTGTAAAACTGTAATTCCAAGCATTTCCAGACGACATAGGAACCTTGTGTGTAAACTGGTGTTTTACTGATGGCCAGTAGAAACAGCAGCGCCTCTGCCAACAGTGGACTACAACACATTCTGTATGAGAAATGAAACAGCAAAAAAAAAAAGAAAAGAAAAAAAACAAGAAAGCTTGCAAATAAGAAAAAACAACAACTTCACAAATAATAAAAACTAATCAAAATGAGACATGCAATATTTTCCTCACTAAGCTCACTCATTCATTCCCATTTGTTTGGTTGAACGTAAAACAAAGAGGAACCGAGACTCATTGGGCCTGCCATGACTGAAACCTGCATGCTAGAGGCGCGCTAAGCTCGACGGGACGACTACAGCGACGAGCTCCTCCTCAGCTTACCTCCGTCACGGTTCTAAAGTCTGCCTCAGAAAGCTTTGGGCAGAGTGAGTTATCAACCAAAGCAGAATGCATGAGTGTGGAGAGGACACTGCATAGGAGAGAGGCAGATTAAAAGACAAAGAATGAGGAGGGAAAAAAACAAAAAAAACAAAAAAAAAAACAGGGATGGGAGGAAAACCAGGGGTCATGTGTGAGGAGGAGGTCATGTGAGCAAAGAACAGCGAACAGTTCAGGGAAAGCTTAGTTCATCAGGAACACACACTCCCCCCACAAAAAAGCCAAACACATTCTGCTTTGCAACGGAGAAGGATTTATTCTCTGCATCAAGTGCTGAAATGTGTGCAATATTTAAAAATCATTTTAAAAATTTGTAAAAAAAAAAAAAACAACAAAAAAACAAAACAAACAAAAAAAACAATAAACCAAAAAACAACAAAAAAATCAATCCTACCATCCGAATCATTTCACCAGCTGTTTTCACAAACATGTCCGACCTAACTGCCATGCATAAACACTTCAGAGGAACCAAACAGGTACAACACTAGCTGCGTTTCCATACAACTGCGCAAATTGACATTACGGAAATAAATTTACTGAATGAAAATAAATAATAAAAAAAAACAACAAAAAAAACACGCTTTCACTAAAAGGTTTTAGCGCTAGGATGAGGTGATTTTTCAGCCTTAACAAAATAGATCCATTTTACAAAACTGTAATGGAAACACTTCTTATGGGATCACACGAGTCATGTGATCAGCAGCCAGATGTTACTACTTGCAAAAACGACAAAGACAACAGAAAGTGGTTGGAGGACGATGGTTTCTTTTGTTTTTTTGTGTTCTTTTAAGACAATATGCAGCTGGCTCCACCAGAGCTCTCACAGTTCATAAGAAGTTGTCATTCCAACATTCTGAATCTGTAGATCCTCTGTAAAGTTTCTCCAAAACGCCACATAGATAGCTGCTCGTTGCTCCAATGCCTGAATGAGACGTGACGTCTCCTCTGATGGCTTACAGATGAGTTCTTGCGCCATCATGACTGAATTATGAATGTATCTCATGTAACTTGTTTATATCCGTCGCTGTCATGATTTTTAATGACTTGTCACGTGTGATTTTAATAAAAATTTTTATTTAAAGGGAAGACCGCATTTGCGATTCTTCCCCCCCCTCGACATCATCAGAATATGAACAGTTTTGCGCACATTTGCAATGGAAACGCAGCTTCATAGAGAATATGAAAACAATAAAAACAAAGTGCAGCTTTGTCTTTTTTAAGCACGTGTAAGTATGAATGGTGAAGGTTTAGACTTTCCTAAATGCTTTAACGCAGTCCAGAACGGTGCAGGATGCCATGCCAGGTATTCCGGCCCAACTCCGATCCACGCCGGATTCCGCTCCTCTTCCAGCAGCCGAAGCTTTTAAAGACGAGCCAGCGCTCCTTCAGAGGGTTTTCACATCAAAGAGCACCGAATCAGCAGAACGTTGTGGGGCTTTGTGCTGATTTTGGCGCGTTTTTACAGCAGAGTGATAAACGCTCATGAACAAACAGGGAATGAAGGTTAGAGGATAATTCCTTCTTCAATACAACTAACAGAATCTACTCTGTTTTCATACAGCCAGTGTTTCAACAAACATCTCACTGCTGAAGCACAAGTCAGGGTTTACAGCAGTGGTAACTGAAAGATATGACCAAATCCAGCTGGTGTTGGGAAACACACACTCTTTGGCTGAGGATGCACATTTACAGACAGACAAAGGTTGTGTGTGTGTGTTAAGGAAAGAATATTCCACACTGGTGCAGCATGAAATATTACAGTTATGTCAAATACACAATAAGACACCAGTGAGCCAGTTCTCCATACCAAAGCTTATCAGGAAATAAATGCTGGCATCAAGAAAAATCAAACACAAGTTTTCTGTCCCTGAAGTTTCAGAGTTAAACAATCCAGAAGAGGCATGGGCCTGCACGGGTCACAACCATGAGCAAAAATGCAGCAGTTTCATTGTATTGTGGCGGACTAGGGGGCTACAATACACCCCCCACAATTAAATAATATAGTTATTCAAACTTTAAATACCTACAGGGTATTATTTAAAAAAAACAAAAAAAACATGTGTTTTTGGGTTTACTGGTTGTTGATTTCATTTGGAAATGAAAAAATGATGTAATCAGATCTAGCTCCTGGGTTGTCATGGTTGCGCCACCACAGTATTTACATAATTTATAGCAAAAAAAAAAACAAAACAAAAACAACCTCAAACTATATTAAAGTAATGACATCTATTGCTCTTTAGACATTACTACACAGATGTGTAGAACAAAACAGAACCACAGCACAGGGTGGTCTCGTTACTACAGAGGCTCCGGTGTCTCATAGCAGACTCTGTATCCCTCAAGTTGATAAAATACCATGCAAAGTGGTGGAAAAAACAATACTGATGCGGATGCAAAATTTGCTCTCTTGGGATTTTTTTTTTTTTTTAAGTGAAAGGAGCAAGTTGAGTTTTCAGAAGTCGACTTTTCAAGTTCAGATTTCACCTCGTGTTTTAGTAATAGATGAAAAGGCATCCACTAACATTTACATATCCATTATTTCAGCCAGCTGTGGTGTAGTAAGCAGCCAGAGGTGGGAGAAGGGCGTGTGTGTGAGTTACTGTGTGTTTCAACGAGCCGAAGAATACTGCAGTCACTCTAGCACGTCCTCCTCTGTCTCATTACAAAGACTTTCCTCTACAGGAACCAGCCCGGCCCATGCCTGTTCCACAACATGAGAAAATAAATGTTTACAGCAGTACCTTTCAAATATTTTAGAACCGTAAGACACTGAGTAATGTTTACATTGAGCATCCAATGGAGTTTTTTTTATCACAATTTTATAAAATTCAAAGAGCTTAAGTTGGGGCTGGGCATTTATCACATCTTTTATATTTCAAGAAAATTTTCTTTGAAGAATTTTGATTTATGGTAACAATTACAATAATGACTCTTGAAAACTAAAAAAAGAAAGAAAAAGTGTTACCATTTTTCCACTGTTTGTTCCATGAGATCATCGATAAATATTAAAATATGGTCAAACGCAGTGACTGTGTAGTCTACGGATAGAAATCATACTTCTTTAAGAAACTGCCATCAGGAACAGGCCTTTTTTGTAAAGCAGTATTTGTGTTAGTGGGGCTGTGATTGCTGTCATGCAGCCATTCAGCTTCCTAAAACAGATTGTAAAGTAATAATAGTTTAGCACTTGTATCATTATCACAATAGCACCATGAAATATTGTGATAAGATTTTAAGTCTATCGCCTACCTCTAACTCAAACCACAAATAGTAAAAAAAAAAAAAGGAGGTATAAAAACATAAATAATACATCTGGTTATTATTGACCGAGTGTCCGAACAGGAAGTCACCTTCAGGTCTGAGTTTTCAGAGAAAATGCTTGAGCTGCAACAAGTGGCAACATCTGAATCCGTGTCCCACTGGTTTTCCCTTTCCTGAAACATTTTCAACAGTTGTTATAATTTATTGGCTTTTTTTGAAAGCGTGATGCCTCAGTGCTGCACTTAGCTTCAGTATGTTTTCACCACTTGTTGCACTTCCAAAATACAAAAAAACAAACGTGACGCCGAGACACCTGAGAACTCTGTGAAAGACTGAAGGCAAAAAGAAGCGAAGCAAAGCGGCAAAGATGGAGGCTGATCAGAGGTAAACTAAACAGCTTTCGTTTCTCTGATTCTTAGAATCTGCCCTTCATACAAAACAATAAAGATAAATAAATAAAAATAGTTCAACCCAACTTGAAACAGCAATAAAGGAGCTGCTGATGTGCAGCTTTTGGCAGCAATTAAAAGCTCATGGATCTGGTTTCAAAAAGGAATCACTTCAATTAGGAAACGGAATTTTGCCAGTCCAAAAACACAAAAAAACAAAACAAAAAAAAAAATACAAAGATCGTTCAGCTAAATTACAGAATATATTTACCACTAAATTCCCATTTCAGCTCATCTTAGGAGTGTAGCAGAAGACAAATATTTTAGATGATTAGAGGCTGTGTAGCAGCTTGTACACCTACAGATAAATCCTAACGTGTCTCACACCTTGAACTCGTTCACCTTCCATCACAATTCAGTCACAATGTATTTACATAGGATTGTAGGTGAGAGATTGGCACAAACTAGTGCATAATAGGAGTCCACTGATTGTAGTTTTCTGACAGATCACCCATCATTTAAAAGCCTGACCTGCCGATTTAGATTTTGACTTAATACAAATTCTTTAGTCTAGAAAGTCCAAAAATATATAGATATACTATATATAAATATAGTGACAAAAAATATTAAGTATGCATTCATACCAGCCCTGTTCAGTCCTCATTAATCTCAGTTTGTCTGTTAGATGTGTGAATGACCAATCAGATTTCTGATGCAAACTTAAAACAAAAAAAAAAAACCTCTGTTCCGCCTACAAACCTAGAGTTGTTGAGCTGAAGTGAACTGATGCGGCTCAATGTATATGTGAACACCAAGCCCACTCCAAAAGCAGGAAGCAGACTATAACGCAGGGCATTCTGGGTAAATACAACCAAAATAGAGAAGTGAGTCTAATGCTAGCTGGAATAACGGCTTTTGTGGTATTTTACCAACACCAAAAGAAAAATCCTACAACTAAAATCTGATTTTGGTTTTATGAAGAAAGAAGCTCCTCTCAATATCTTCAGAGGTTTTCATGTCATTTCCCTTCATGTCATTTCTTGGTACAGCGCCTCTCTACAGGCAAGGAGGGGAACAGGTCTTTCAAAGGGTTTGGTTCGTTTGACACACTGTAGTGTGAAAGAAAACTGTATCAGCTGAAAATAACAAATGTTGCAATTTTGGTCCCCAGTCAAACTGAGTCTAACAGACCATCAGGCGGGAAAATAAACCAAGTCAGCAAAAGTGAAGTGACTGTTAATCACTCGTGTGCAGAGGTGACCTGCTGCACCTGCTGATTTTCAGACCTTCAGTCACCCATCACCCAACATGAAGGAAATCAGCACCGATTTATCGCTGCATCTCTTATCCACAGTAGTCCAGAGAATGATTTATTCAACTCTCATGACCCAAAACTTTGTAGAATCAATTTGAACTGCAGTTCCAGCTGCAAGACTTTTGGGATACGTTTCTTACAGTTTTACAGATTGTTCAATGGGAAGAAATCAAGGGGCATGAAATCTTTCGAAAAGCATCATGTATACTGGATATATCTCAGTAGGTGTACCTGGACTAAACCAGTGGCTAAATACATTTTTCAGCAGATGAGGTAGGTGAATTCCTTTACATGTCCCTGATAAAAATCTGCAGGTTAAACTCTTCTGGCTACTCTAATAATCTAATCAACTGATTTCATTTTGATTTTTCACCATTTTAGTCAACTAACCTACAAAAACAGCCCTGTACCTGCAGGATGAAGTGACGTCATTTCCCATTATATCCCTTTTTCTTTTGTAATTTGGCTGAACGTATCCTTGAACAGAACACAGGAAGATTATGCACCAAGCAAGAACAGACAGCTTCTAATAAGAGAAAAGACCAGAAAAAACAAAACCCAAACTGATTTATCACAGTGTTCGCAAAAAGACAGTGTTTCTTTTTCTCTGCAACTCAACTTGTAAAGGCAAACAAAAAAAAATAAATAAATAATAATAATAATAAGACATTGCTCACTTAGTTGGCAGCACAAAGAGCACATGACAAGCTGTCCATGGCTTGTGTGGGACGTACACTGTAAGTGGGAGCAAACAGGCCAGCTTTCCCAGGCCTCATTCCCTGTCCTGAGCTCCCTCACACCACATACTGGTAGGTCTCAGCCTTGCCGTGGTCAGGGGTGGAGAAGGGGCTTAACCACAATAAAGAGAAATGGTGTCCAAAAACCGCCCTCATGTTCATCCACTTAGTTTTTTTAGCCCATCTTCGCTCTTCCTTTTTCAACTGCTCTATGCCCTGAAAACGAGAGACAACCAAATTTGAGTTTGCATGTTTTCGTCTGGTAAAATTATCTGCGAAAAAATGATTAGGAATTTGGAAATAATAGAACATATTTAACACAAATGCAAACAGCACAACAAAAAGTCCCACTAAATAATAAAATAACCCAGTAAATAGTGCGATAAAGAACAGTAAAGGGGAATAGAGACAACTGAATAATAATACAAATAACCCCACAAAAAGACAAATAAACCCTCACAAAGAACAAAAAACTTAAAACGGGAACAGAAAAATAAACAAAAGAACCAAAAGAAATAAAAAACAAAAAACAAAAAAAAAAAAAAAAAAACAACAAACAAAAAAAAAAAAAAAAACACTAAACAGAAACCATAAAAAAAAAAAGCACGTCGACAAAAAGAAAAATAAACATGAACAAACACAAAAAAAAATATGAAAAAAATAAAGCTAATTATTGAAACGAAATTACCTGTAGGCTGCTTGTTATAATTACTTCACAGTATCGTTAAGAATAAATAAGATTTTTCAATGAACACATTAAAACTTGATGGTTTTTATTAAGATTATTGTAGGTTGTAAAATTTCTGAGCATCTACTAAAAGCGTTTCTCCACCTGCCGCCATGAAGCAAGAACATTTTAACTTCCACCCCTGATTATACTCCAGCAGGTGGAAATATTGTCAAAATCAACTACATTAAAACTGAAGAGATAACGAGAACAGCTGAAGCAATGCTAGGCTAAAGATCCTCCATTAAGCTATAAGTTTAATAGAAACGGAACAAAAAAAAATAAAGATAGAAAAGAAACGGAGACAGATGTCGGAAGAAAACATAAAAGCAACTTCACTGTTATGGCTTAAACCCCGACTGGGCAAAGTTGTGGAAAGTCACTGTCATTGTTTTGAATAGTCTCAGTACATCCAGCTCTCATGTACAGAGCACAAAAAGAGCTTTAAATATTTGCACTCTTTGAAATTGTTTTTTTTCATGAAAGCAACACGTTTCTTCTGCATGAGAGCTGCCAAAAACTACAGCAGGGGGAAGTGAGGATAATGTAGCTGCTTGTGTCTTGCTGTCCTCTGAGCTATGCTAGCTCATTGACATGCTCACATTTATTTATATTTGGAGTTGCAGACAAAAAGAAGTTGAAAGCACAAGAAGAAATTTGGAAAGGTCAGTTTGTCCCATTAGCTCTTCAGCTGAGATTTATCTAAAAGATCCACACAACAATAAAATACGAACACAAAGACATAGCTTCAATATACGTCTACCTCCAGCAGCACAATGTGATTACCTAGAGTAACAGGAAAAAGGTCATGAAGCCGATCAATGATCTGTGTCTGATGAGATGAAAAGGTGGGAAATAAAATGGAGGAGTGTGAGAATCAGACAGACTTTAACAACTGACAGCAGCTGGGTATACTGACCCAGCTGCCAGTTTGTAGGCAGCTGGGTCAGTATACCTGCTGTTCTTCTGGCAGGTTTTATAGTCTGCAGTGATCAATACCTGCCAAAAGATTTTTATGTGGAGAATGTGTCTAATCATAGATTTATTCATACAGAACATCTAATGCATTCAAAAGAAAATGCAGCTGGGAAGCTGAACAATCCTGGTGCAATACTACTTGATGCTATTGGCTGATGTTTGCAAAGCAGCCAATGCAGGAGAGCAAGACAAGTCGTGCTTTTGAAAGGTTGTTGTTTTATTAAGATAATTATCTCAATCGAACAGTATCATTTTTTGTCGTGTTGAATCAAACACTTCTTTCAATCAAACTACATGGTGACAGAAGGGTGAATTCTATTGTGTCTTTATTTTCTTCTACATCTAAAATTAATCCAGCCTCTTGACCAAGATACACAACAGCCTCAAACTACAGACAATCAACCTCAGTAAACAGGTATTTTGTTGCCTTTTGGTGCCTCAAGAAACTTGAATCAGCCCTGTTTGAAAATCTGTAACAGACTTGTAAAATTATATTATCCTTCATTAAATATGGTTTGTTAAATCACCATGTGTGATTCATAATAACTATCATATATTTAAAAAAAAATCTGAAAAAAAAGTCTTAGTGCTTTGGCATCTAAACTAGACCAGCAGTGAGAGTTTTTTTATTTGCTTCAATCAAGAGAAACACATTAAAAGTGACCAATGTAAAACTGACTGGAGACTTTGCTTGATTTTTATTAATTAATGAAGAATAAACAGGTAGATGGAGATACTGAAATGATTGGTTTAATGTAAATTCATGTTTTTGATTATAACATGAGAAAATGTGTTAAGCCTCCCTGGCAAAGTTTATTCAGGGGTCCTGGAGAGGAGGGTCCGTCTGATAGTCGAACCGTGGAATCAGGAAGAGCAGTGTGGTTTTCGCCCTGGTCGTGGAACACTGGACCAGCTCTACACCCTCAGCAGGGTCCTGCAGGGTTTCTACATGTGTTTTGTGGACTTGGAGAAGGCGTTTGACCATGTCCCTCGGAGAGCCCTGTAGGGGGTTCTCTGGGCGTATGGGATACTGGGCCCTTTGATATGGGATGGTAGGTCCCTGTATGACCGCTGTCAGAGTCTGGTCTGCATTGACAGCAGTAAGTCGGGCTCGTTTCTAGAGAGAGTTGGACTCTGCCAAAACTGCCCTTCGTTACTGATTCTGTTCATTACTTTCATGGACAGAATTTCTAGGTGCAGCCGAGGTGTTGAGGGGATCCGTTTTGGTGACCTTAGGTTCGTATCTCTGCTTTCTGAGGGATGATGTGGTCCTTCTGGCTTCATCAGGTTGTGATCTACAGCTCTCACTGGAACGGTTAGCAGCTGAGTGTGAAGCGGCCGGGATGAGGATCAGTGCGTCCAAATCCAAGGCCATAGTCTTGAGCCAAAAAAGGTCAGAGTGCCTTCTCCGGGTCAGGGGGGATGTCCTGCCCCAAGTGGAGGAGTTCAAGTATCTCGGGATCTTGTTCACGAATGAGTTCACTCAATTTACCGATCGATCTACGTTCCTACCATCATCTACGGTCATGAGCTTTGGGTCATGACCAAAGGAATGAGGTCAGGGATACAAGCGGCCAAAATGAGTTTTCTCCATAGGGTGTCTGGCCTCTCCAAGACACCCAATTGAGAAGCTCGGTCATCCAGGAGGGTCTCAGAGTAGAGCCGCTGCTCCTTCACGTCAAGAGGAGCCAGTTGAGGTGGCATGGGCATCTGGGTAGAATACCTCCTGGATGCCTCCCTGGTGAGGTGTTCCAAGCACAACCCACCGGGAGGATGCCCAGAGGAAGACCAGGACACACTGGAGGGACGATGTTCCTCGACTGGCCTGGGAACGCCTTGGGATTTCCTTGGAGGAGCTGGAACAAGTGGCTGAGAGGAAAGTCTGGGCCTCACTTCTTAGGCTGCTATCCCCACAACACGACCCCGGATAAGCGGAAGAAGATGGATGGCTGGAAAATGTGTTTCAAAAAGTGAAAATGTGCAAATATCCTTTTGCCAAAATAATAGACGTACAAACTTGTAGGCCTGTCGTGACAACACCAGGGTTTCCCCAGTGTATTATAGACCTGACGGCCCACCATGCTTTACTTGTGCCACCGCCAGGCTAAGCCTTTCTTGTTTATGTTTTTAGGAAAATAATAATTACAAAAAAAAAAAAGGTAACACTTTATTTGAAGGGGTGTGCATAAGACTGACATGACATAACATCTGTCATAAACATAAAGAAGTCTTTATGAATGTTTATGACTGTTGTCATGAAGTGTCATTCGGTAAATAATGACACTTTTAATGCAAAGTTGCTCTAAAAGTTGCATTAAAAGTCCATTAAAAATGCCAACCTTGCATTAAATTATCATAATTTACAAAATCATGCAAAGTTGGCACTTTTAATGGACTCGTATTTTAAATTCCTAAAAAGACAAACAAAGCAAACAAAATAAATAAAATAGAAATACAAACCACACACAACTTAAATCATAAATGAAACGGATCATGGGGGAGTTTGTAAACAGTTTCCATTCAGAAAGTATTAATCAATCAGAATGGAAGTTATTGAGCTCCTTTTAATTTATCATGCTATTAATTGATTTATGGATTATTGTGACAAGCTTTCCAACTTGACTGAAAAGGTATGAGGGAACAGCAGATTGTTGTAGCAGCATAGACATCCGTTTATTCTTTATTGTGATAATTACGGAACTAACCAGCAACCTGCAGAGAAAACAGCACAGCATCAAGCTGTGAAACCCATGCAGCTTTATTTATATAAAGAACTAAATCAGTTCCTTGAGCTGTTACCAAAGTCGGTCCTCGAGGACCGACTCTGGGCACCCCTGTGTTATCTGAAAATGAAAGTGTCCATCTGGCAAAGCACTGCTGTAGTTTCAAAACGGGTGAACAAAAATTTGCACAAAATCAAAATAAAAACAACTTATTCTTCAAACCTGGTAAGCATGTTTTTGGTGAATATCAGAACTTGAAGGTCAAAACTGACTAAGTAAGGCAGAGCTGAGGGAAGGTCCACCGAGGACAAGGAAACCACAGGAAGTTATGAGAGAAGAGCAAAGGAAAGTCAGTCTCCACTGAGCGGGTAACTTACTGTCTCATCGGTACAGATGGAGTGGACCTGGGTGCCGAACATCACAGAGGTAAAGATGAGGAAGAGGAGGCCCTCAAAGCACAGGAGGATGAGGAGGATGACTGTTGCTGGAGGAGAGAAGGAGCTGCACTCTGGGTGATGGAGGGACATGGAAGTGAAAGGACAAGTCAAGGGTTAGATGAAGAACTAAACGCTCAAGTCTCTTCACAGATACAATGACTTCCTGTTGACTGCTGCAGTAAAACATTAACACTTCAATCAGGAGGTTCACAACTGAGGGCGGATCATTTTACTTTATATAAAGACAGATTTCTAATTTAGGCAGTTCTGCAAACCAAAGTATTAACAGAAATAATTCAGGTAAAAACTGATTGACCTGTTTTGATCATCTTGTCAGCATTCTTAATTACTTTAGAGTTTAGGTCAGAGGTCACCAACCTTCTAGCAGAGTTAGATTATAGTACTGAACTACACACTTCTGAAATTTGATCAGTTTACTTTTTTTTTAACCTTTGAGTTGCTAGTTTTTACATTTTATTGTGCTTTCCTGCACAATAACAAAATGAATTCTGATTGTGATAACCAAATGTTTTATCCATCTTCAGAATCTGATCACATTTATTATTTCTCATAATTATCAACAGAGACCTAATGTAGGAAACAGACAAATATCAGTTTGTATCACTTTATATCAACGTCCAATTATTTCTCACAAATCATGCAGCATCATGTTTGAGACTAATCTTATCACATCTTGTAACCATGTAATAAATCCACTATTTCAATCACTATATTGAAATAGTGTAGTGTATTTACATTATAACACTAGTGTAATAGTGTATTTAAATTGTATTGGAAATAAAAAAAAAATGTTTTTGGAAAAAAATAAGTTTGGGTATTATTATGTTTTAAGTTTTTGAATCACAACAACTTCTCCCTTTTTTAAATAAGAGTATGCACATTTGAAATCTCTTGTAAACACACTAACACAGACATTAATCTAAGCCCAATAATTTTATTTTATTGCTTAAATGTGCAGAACTATTATAAAGAGATTCTTGCAGCATAGATGCAGGTTTGCTTTTGAATCTAGATCACTGAGACAAGGTGCAACAGAAGAAGAAAAACCCACTCACTTGTCCAATCATCTTCAAAGCAGTAGAGGAAATGGAAGACCACCATGACCAGAGAATGCAGAGAGATGAGTGCAATGTACATCTAGGTCCAAAAGGAAACAGTGGTGAGACCATGTGGTGAAACATTTTACTATAAAAAATAGCCAGCTTCCTGACAACCACTGAGAAACTGTGTCAAGTTAAAATGGAAGCATTACAGAAGTAAGCAGTTAACAGGCTTTCATGTCAAACATCCAGATTTCCAGCTTTTCAATGTCATTTTTAAAAAGCAAATAGATGCAACAATAGAGTTTTCCTGTGAACTTACTGTGAAAAGAACAAAGTACTTTTGGTTGTTTTCCCCAACACAGTTGTTGACCCAGGGACAGTGGTGGTCCATCTTCCGTATGCATCGTTTGCATACACTGGGAATCAGACGGAGAGAAGGAATTCAGCTCATAAAGCAGCGATGGATTATGTTACATTTACCAGGACAAAAGATATCTTGATAAATGTATCAGGTTCTCTTGAGGTATTATTGTTCCTCAGAAAGTAAAACACCAAACTAAAAAATGGTTTTAAGAGATAACATACATCAGTGTATGTAAACACACACACACACACTTCAACACCGTGAGCATAAAACTGAGGAGGCTGAACGCCTCAAAGTGTTCCTCCGCTGTTTGTGAGCTGTTAGCTGAGGGACTAAATATAAAGCAGGGTGGTTTGGAGTATTTTGCTTCCCACTCTCGAAGTGGTTCAGCCTTAGAACTGTGAACCAGTCTACAGTTTCAACCACAACTTTCTACCTGAAACAGCAGCAGCATGAAGCAAACAGTGCTGCAGATATCCAACAGCCTTTAATCAGACTACAAGAGACTCAAATCCCATCCTACATCAAGTCTGCAGCTACCTGCTTCTTTGTTTAGTTAACTACAATTGGTATGTAAACTGCCTGTCCTTCGTCTTTCTACCAACATAAGAAGCTTTAGTTATTTGCATATTTCAAGAAGAAAAACGGGGAGCATATTTATCCATCAGCAAATGAGCTTCAAGCATAACTCACTTAGATTATAAAATATCAATAAATTCAAATAGTTACTAAACTAGACTGACTCACAAAAATATGAAAAATAGTAAAAAGTGTTTTTTATTTAACATTTTTTTTTTACAAAAATCATATTTTGTTATAAAATAAAAAAATTTGATGTCCTCCACCTCTTCTCTGCCAGCTGCAGAAACAACCAGAGCCAGGAGGAGGGACTTGGCACTGTCAATTAACTTGTGTATGCGCTGCTCAATGTGCTAAAGGCAGAGAAACAATTCAGCGTTACAATAAAACTGTTTTTCCACCGTCACTGGTGGCCATGCTAACAAACCTTAGCATTCATAACAAGCTATGTTGTGAGGGGGGAGCTGTACATGAGCTCCTCCCTTGCAGGAGCTTGATTGACAGCGCTAAGCTCCTAAGCTGGCTCTGACTGGTTTTTGGGTGTTTCTGTAGATACCATTAGGACCACAGGGAGCTCCATTATGCTACAGATGACCAATCTCATACAATACTGTCACGACATATACAATTTTAACAAATGTTAAATAAAAAAAATATTATTTACAAATAGTGCAATTTTAAATTGTCTGAAGTCTAAAATAACCTGGAATTTATGATGCAATGCAGTAAAAGCAGTATTTTTCCTCCTTACAGATTTCTTCCTTTGGATTTTAATATGAGACTTACAGTAGATTACTTGAGTAAATTCAGAGTAGAGTTTTTAAGCTGTTATTCATAAAAGGATAGCCATACTAATCAAGCTAACTCTGTGAAAGTAATTACATCCTAAACCTAATAAGTGGCTGTCTTTCCTTTAGCAACAACTGCCATGACTGAAAAAACTGGCTGGGCAGGAATTTTGGCCCCGTCTTCATTGCAGAGTTATTCCAACTGAGCCAGAGGGATCTGAGCATGAAGGGCCTGTTGAAGCTTCTGCCACAGCAATTCATCTCATTAGGGAAAGTAGAACACCAAGGATAAATGTTTTAAAAAATATCCTATAAATATAGAACTTCTATTTATCATTTACATTTTTTATTTATTGTGTAAACTCATGGTCATTCTCATCTGTGGCCTTGGTTTCCCTCGGGCCACTAACAAAAAAAGTTAAGCTCCGTCACTGGAGTTAATCTATGAAATGTGTTTCACTTTCTGAAATGTTCATTTATTTCAGAAACTCTACTAACATTCAAATGTATTGAATGTGGCTGTACATAGACATATGGAAGTTATTTTCAACTTTGTTGAATGTTAAAGTTTGGTGCACCCGTATATAAAAGATGCAAATCTTGATCCTAAAGGGTAGAACTCAATTCTTCACAAAGTACTAAAGATAATTCTAGTCAACCGATTAAAATTAGGAAAAGCTGAAGGTTTCTATCTATATTAATCTAAATCATTTTCTCATGTGAAGCTGTACGGACAGCCTGAGTGAACAGCTGCAGCCGTTCCCTCACCTGCAGTGGTGTGCTCGGTCAGGCTTAATGCTGCAGCACTTGGGACATTTGTAGACCACCTGCCCTGGTTTCAACTGAAGGCTTTCTATGTATTCCTTAGTGGCGTTCCCTTTTGGCACGGCCCCCTGGCACAAAACAAATCATTTACAAACATCTTAGGGCCCAGGACTACAGAAGGAAGAAAGAAAAGTCTGAACAGTAACAGAAACAAACCCATCTCAGCATACATACAGGGTCAGTGCACATGGCCCTGAGGTGTGAGGCGAGGGCTAGAAAGGCCAAAGTATTGAACAAGGTCCCGTTCACAATGCTGTAAGTGAGATTCTTGGAGGGCACCAGCATGACAAACAGCACCACAAACTCAGCGTAAAACACCAGCAGCCACGTTATAATGGCGCACACGATGCCGCAGGTGTCCCTGATGAACCACAAGGCTGAGGAAGAGGAGGAAGTGATGACGTCTTTGGAGATAGGGATGCGCTGTTCAGGTTGTAGGCAGTTGGACCCTCCACTGGCCCCGTCCCCAGTCCCGGCCCCAGCCTGCCCGCGGCCGTGCTCCACGTCCCTGCATCTGTGCACCGGGCTCTTCATCCTTCATTGAAGCTGGATGCTCGCATGTCCTGCTGCCACAGCCTCTCAACCTTCAGGCATCAGTCATCACATGCTGGGGGGCAAAAGGGCTCAGAGGTCAGGAAGAAGCAAGGGGCAAAATATTACATAAAAGAAAGATTCACAATGAGGAATATAAATATGTACAATTTGTGCTGATATTGTATCGAGTCAATATTAGTATAGGCCAATTCTCAAAGCTACGATACCAGTATTGTATCAGAAGTGGATAAAATTGTATCAGGACACACCTAGTAATTTCAATAGAAAACTGAACTTGACTTCATATTTAATAACTCGATTAATAGACTAGTAATAAACTAGAGCTGTACAATAAAGGTCGACATAGACCTAAAAGATAAAGAGCCAATTACGACAAGAGTTGCACTGGGCTGAACCAATCATGTGGCTGGAAAAGAGCCACACAGAAATTTGATTGGAGGCTATAAAGAACTGCGATTTATTTTCTTTCCAAAGACAGACAATGTCCGTCTTATTGGTTTCTTTTTTTCCCCATGTTTCCCTGAAGATTTTAATTTAAGTTAAGCTAACTTCTTTTATTAAGCCAAAGCAGCTGCATAAAGTTCAATGTAATGTTTATCTTTTAAAGAAAAAAAAAAATCTATATTTAAAATAAAAAATAACCTGATATTTTTTATATCTCCTCCAGTAAACAGTGACAAAAGATTGACACAAACAGTTGTTTGTTTTGTATCGTACTCAACTGATGCAAAACATTTCATCATGATTGGATTTTGACCAAACTGCCAAGCTCTATAGCAGATTTTCAAGATGTCTACATGATTGGATTGGATTCACTGTACATGTATATGGAGAAATCTGATGTTATTTCAGTGATGAACTGAATATTGTTTCAGAAGTTTTCTTGTTTGAAAAAACATGCCGACCATCAATAAAAATCAAGATTAATAAGTCCCACTAGCAATATTGGACTACACAATAATGGCAAAACATCAAGGATTTCACCATAAACAGAAATGATCCAGCATTTCTCAACCGTTGACCACCTACCCACAAAATATTGGCGTAATTTTCGATTTTAATGCTGTTTTAGATAGAATCGTTTGGTTTGCAGCTCCTTCTCAGAGAACATGCATGGACGTTGCTTTGAATCAAAGCTTTTACTTGAAATATTCATATTTCTGATGCATGTTCCTGTCCATAACTCAGTTCTCTAGTATTAAAATCGGGAAAAGCATCATCTGAAGCTGAAACAGACAACGCCGATATACTGGATTTTCTAGTACAAGCGGTAAACAAACGAGCAGAAGATCTTACTGGTAGCGCAATATGAATTTTTTCCCTCCTGTTACAGGAAGTAAAGTGGGTCATTGATTCCCAGCTTTCGACATGCGCCAATGTGTCTCTGTTGGTGCTATATACAAGCTAACACAGTCAACTTCAGATAAGAATGAAAATGTAATTACTGGTCATGTCAACATTGGCACGTACAGTAAACGCTGACTTAAAGCAAGTTTAACATGGACTTTGTTGCATTTCAAGAGTCCAAACCGAGCCGAAAGTCACCTCATTCCATCTAGCTAATGCTAGCCAATCAGCTAAAAAGGGACCATTTAAATGACCGTATTAGTGTTTATTTCTGATACGGTCTCCTTTCTTTTACCTCTAACGCGGAAGACACCCAGAAGCGGTATTGTTGTCTTTACGGAACAGTAAGCCTTCCTGTATTTCACATTAGCTCACCTTGAAGATAAGCATCCTCCACTCGCTTCCTCCCCTGCTCCTGCTGCTGTGGTGGCCCCCTCCCCTCCTTCACCGTCTGCATCATCATCATCATCATCATCATCATCATCATCATCTTCTTCTTCTTCTTCTTCTTCTTCTTCTTCTTCTTCTGATTTTCTTCTTCTGATTTTACTGGCGGGTGACATCTAACGTTAAGATGTATTATCGCCATCTACTATGCTGGAGTGTGGACCAGAGTATCTCCTAAATTCTTATAAATAATCCTGTTTCCTTTAAAAATGTAATAACTGCTTTATTTATTTTATGTTTAATTAATATCTTATTAAGTTTTAATGTCTCTATATCATATTTCATAATTTCTTGTTTTAGCTTCTCTTTACTTACAACATGTTTTCCACAATGAATTCATACATGTTCTACTGTTTCCATAGCCATACCACACTCACAACTACCTGTTGGATGTTTACCTATCAAATGTAATGTTTTACTTAATCCGGTATGTCCGATCCTCAATCTTGTCATTACTACTTGTTCTTTTCAATTTTCTCCAATTATTTCCATATTTCCTACTTTCTTTTGTATATTAAATAAATGACAACCTTTAGTTCCTTCCTCCCATAATTGTTGCCATTCAGATTAAATTTTTCTCTTAATAATTGATTTTATTTCAGATTTACAGTACGCTATTTCCATAATTCCATTCTGTTTTAAAGACTCTTTAGCTAAATGATCTGCCATGTCATTCCCTTCTATGTCTTTATGAGCAGGTACCCACATAAGCCTAATCTTTATTTGAATTTGTGTCATTCTAAATATTACTTCATAAATTTCATATACCAATTCCATACAACTTTCAGATGAGATATTTGAAATGGACATTAATGATGATAATGAATCTGAACATATAAGAACATTTTCAATTCTATTTTGTTCTATCCACTGTAAGGCCATCAGAATTGCTAACATTTCCACTGTATAAACAGATAAATAATCAGATGTTTTTTGCTTCTTAAATATACCTAGTTCAGGAATAACATAAGCAAATCCTGTTTTATTTGAAACTAAATCTTTTGAGCCTTCTGTATATATAACTGTAAAGGATTTATACATATTCTTAATTCTGTTACTTACAAAAATTCCCCAGTTATTATCTTTATTAACCTGCATTTCTTTATAAATTTCTAGATCTACATTCACATATGGAAATAACCAATAAGGTGTAATTGGATATGGCACCGCAGCACAGTATGTCTTTCCCTGTATACCTATTTCCCTAATGCATTTATCTGCTGCCCAGGCAAAACAGTCTATTTTAGCTTTTCCACTCTCCCAGCAAGGTCTCAGTATTCTTACTGCTGTATTATTCCCCTCCTTATGTCCCTGCAAACTCACCCAATAATTCAGCAAAATTTGCTTTTGTCTTAAATATAAAGAAATCTACCCCATTTCTACCTGCACTGCTAAAGATGGAGATGTCTTCAAAGCTCCACAACATAATCTCAAAGCTTGATTCTGAATAACTTCTAATTTACTAATCACTATTTTTGAAGCTTGCCTGTAAACTACACATCCATAGTCCAAAACTGATCTGATCAAAGCAACATAAATCTTTTTTAAATTAATTTTATTTGCACCCCAATCTAATCCTGTTAAACACCTCATTATATTTATAACTTTTTTTTACATTTCCCTTCAATATACTTTATATGATCACCCCATAAAAGCTTGGAATCAAACATGATTCCTAAAAAACAAAATTTACTTACTTTTTCTATTTTTCCCCATACATTTTTAAATCTATTTCCTCAATTTTCTTCCTACCAAATACAACAGTCTTTGTTTTACCTACTGAGAATTTAACTCCCCGGTTATAAGCCCAATTTTCAACAGATTTAATAGCTTTTTGTATTTTCTCATACACTAATCTTACATTTTTTCCCTTTCCTCCACAAGGCTTCATCATCAGCAAATAATGACTACATGACATCCTGATCTACTTCTGTAAAAACATCATTAATCATGATTGAAAATAATAAAGGACTGATAATACTTCCCTGTGGAGTTCCATTATCAATTTTATACTTATTGGATCTTTTTGCTCCCAACTGTACCTGTATAACTCTATTCAACAAAAAATCTTTAATCCAATTATAAGCCCTTCCTGTAATCCCTCTTTTTATATAATTTTATAAGCAACCCATCCTTCCATACCATGTCATATGCTTTTGCAATATCAAAAAATATTGCTACCACTACTTCCCGTCTGCCTCAGCGCCAAGCCACCCCTCTAAAACATCAGGACGTCATGACGTCAAAAGCGGAGCCAATGGGATAACCAGAAAGGTTTAAGGTACAAAAGGTAAAGGAAGTTCACTTACTTCAAAATAATTTATAGAATATATAAATATCCAACAAACCAGTTTACAAAGGACTTGGGTAAATTGTGTACATTTATAAAATTGCTACATTTTCTCGTCTTTTCTATTTATTTTATTTTATTTTATAATGTATGTATGTTAAATATTTTAGAATTAAAATCGAACACTTAATTTAACTATATTGTGGCATTAAAATTAAGTTTTGATTCAGGGATATTATTTCTTTTAGCAAAAAGAAAGAGTCTTGACAAACCAAATCTAATTTATTTACAGTTTTTTTTATTATACTTTTTATATTCTTAAAAGTAAGTGATCTAATATAAAACCCAATGCCCCTCCCCACAATCCAGTTCAGTCTAATTTATTTTTAAAGCACCAGTTCACAGCAAATCTTCTCAGGCCACTTTACCAAAACTCATTTAAATTATATATTCACTCCAATTGATTCTAGACCTGAAGGCTGAATTGATATGTTGAAACCTTAAAAGTTTTAAGAAACCTAAAAGCTACAAAGGCTCTAACTCAGCACAAACATTTTCTATAAAACATTTGACATGTACCCTTCTTTTGTCTTAAGTTTGGCTGTTCTTATATTTTATCTTTGTACTGTTTTGTAATTTTCTTTTCCATATGTTGTGACCACCCCACCACTAGGGGGTGATTTTGTGTCTGTTTTTCAGGTTGGAATCTAACATTAGAGGAATGAGATGCAGTGCTCCTGCCTGTTCATCTGCCCAGTGAGGTGGCCCTGACCACCTCTGAAGTTTGGGTTTTGCACCATGGACAGAACTAACTTTGTTCTTGTTCTTACCACCACCTTGATTAAACAAACACATTTCTCTGTTCTTGGTTCACGTTTTACTGTGTGTTAATTACTGGAACATGAGAAACAATTGGTTGCTTGGACAGCCAATTGGGAGTCAGCAGACTTGCAAAAAGGCCAGTTAGTGGGGGACAAAACATAAGCCTCATTCACAAAGCTGTTCTGTCATGAACCCACTCAGAGCTGCCTTTGGGTGGCCATAAATCTCAAATGAACAATATCCTGCACACATTTGCTCTTTCTGAGGCATCACAGAGGCAAAGGTGTGATGCAGAACTCAGCGGCTTTGAGTGTTAGATATAAACTAAGAGTAGGGGCACCTTCCATTTTAAAGGGATGGATGTGACACATAGTTCTGCTTTCTTGCACAGAGAACGCATTGTGCAACGCTTTGTTCTGCTGCAGATACGAATTAAATCAGAAAAATATCCATCAGCAAACGGCTGCACTAGCTTCTGAATAGTGAAGTGGTGAAGTGATTGGCATGTACCCTCAGTCACTCTTCTGTTCTGGTCATTTGTAAAGGAATTAATGGCTACTGTGGTTAATAATAATGTGAGTAAACATTAACTAATGTTGGGCCCAGACTGGACAGAACAGAAGCTGGTTAGAACATAGTTATGTACCCTTCTGACTGTAGTTGATCACCAAAGACAAAATAACAGAAATTCTCAACAGGTCTGCATAAACTAGATCCCTGTTCACAACATAAGGGACCTGATCTTTGTCTACTCTACACCATCAAATCTTTTTGTAAGTGATAAAAAAAAAATGTTTTCAAATATAATAATCATTTATTTGTCACTGAGGGGGTAAATGTTTGTGAATTAGCAGCAGTAATAGGTAAGTGGCAGAACACAGATACACAACACAGAACATTTCAATGAAGCAAAAGCTAAGAAGAAAATTACCTTAGGTCAGGCCATTTTGCTTGCCAGTCAATCACAGTGACACTTTGGCCATTTCCCCCGTTAATTGTACTTTTTGATATCAGCAAAATGTACTTTGATGCAACTTTGATATGTTTACCACCAGAGGGCAGTGCTGTGCAGACAATTTCTGTCTGTTTTCAACAACTGAACTCCAGCATATATTTTTTATATTTTACTTTAGTTTTAAAAGTACATGCTAAGTGGTTGTTGAAAATAAATGATTAATAAAAAGAACGTGTTTTGCATATAAATAAGTAAGTGAGTAAAAACTATTTATGTGAAGCTTGTATAGATTAACCACATGCAGAGTGAAACATTTCAAGCCTTTATTTCTGACAGTTTTGATGATCCTGGCTTACGGATGATGAACGCCATAAAATTCATTATCTCCGAAAATTAGAATAAAGTGGAAAATAATTAAATATTGGAAACTCATGATGTTTCTTGAATATCTGATCTCTGTGTTTAGACTGCACAGTCATGGGGAAGACTGCTGACTGGATAGACGTGTAGAAGATAAAATGGTCATTACTTAATAATCAGAATCAGAATCACTTTTATTGTCATTGCCCGTAAACAAGTTCACAGGCTAGGAAATTGTTTTGATGTAATGATGCAAACATAAATAAATAAATAAATAAATAAATAAATAAATAAATAAATAACATTGAATTTTAGGTTTTCATCAACTGTAAGTCACAATCATCAATCCAGTTTCCAAATTGCACAGGAGTCTCTGGAAAGACAATAGATATATAGATATTTTATTTATTTATTTAGGGACATTTTATATATCCAGTTGCCCATAAAGCATCAGCACACAAAAACCCTACATGAATGAATCTATTCTAAATGTCCAACAACACACAAGCTGTGCACATTCAGTGTTAAAATAGTTAAATAAAAGGCCTGTCTGTATTGGTGTAACCTGCACAAAATAATCAACCCGTATTTTATTTTGGCGGGTCAAACTGACAGCACACTTTAAGTTCCGGGTCACAGGTGAATTCGGCTCTCAAGTTGCGTCCTGATCCACACTCCATACCAGTAGGTGGCGGTAATGCACACCATTAAGTAGCTTGCCAACCGCCATTAAAACAAAAAGAAGAATAATAATTCGGATCTCCATTGCTGTTCCTGCTGTCACTGTGCTGTCACTCTGTCAATTAAACTTAAACTTAGATACAACTTGAAAGTGCACTTTAATTTGATCTGTAACTTTATTTGGATCTGTAACATTAATGTGATCCTTAACTTGAATATTTATTTGAATGATTCCTGAGAAATACTTTATGGAATATAGCTATTTTTTGTAGTTATTGAATGTTTAGTTATTTTGGATAACAGTTTAACCCTGTTTAAATGTGAACGCTAATTTGTATTTTTTTATTTATGACCTTGTTTAAGTCAGGTTTTTTTCCCACCCCTCTTTCAACCCAGGATGGCGAGCTACCGGATCACCGCAACTTTGCGGTAGGACTTAATTGAACAAAACTACTTTATGCATTCTGGACCTATTGCCTTGGATCATAGACTAAAAACAGTCGGATTATTGATTGATGGACCATTAATCACCCTGGATTTAAGAACGGACTTAAAATAGGGAACAAAAACTCTTGGGTGGCATCAGGGTCTATTGGTTTGTTGTTTTTGTTTTTTCTTCTTGTGTCTTTTGGTTATATTCATAGGAAATCACTATTATTATAAATATTATTATTATTGTATACCTTCCTAAATATATGCGAAAATATAAGCTTGAATACAATAACTTGAATTTACTTGCCTAATGGTGTTTTATTCACACACACACGGGCTCCACAGCCGAACTTTTCTGACTGCTTATTATTATATTTGGCCATAGTCAGGCGCCTAGCCTTAATTAGCGTTACATTGGGTATTTTAGCTACTTTCAAGGTATATTTTATTTGACTATATCTGCTTTTTAAATGATAAAACCAAATTCTTTACGTCTAAAGATGCATTTTTCTGTCTTCTATTTTACCTGAACAAGCATCAGAATGTAATTTTCATAGAAAGGAGAAAGCATTATGTTAAGTTGAACTTCTTGTTGTCCACCATAGGCAGCTTGTGTGAAACCAATTTCCTCCGATGAAAATACATTGCCTTTGAGAATTAGAAACCAATAAAACCCTGCTTTTGAATTTAACGCGTCTCCAATAATTAGTTTTCTGTACAGAAAAGACGGACGCGGTCCCACTAGAGCAGTTTCTCAATATGCACTCATGACTAGTTTCAGCCTGTCCATGTTTCTCTGTTTTTTCCCCCTATTTGATCTCATATAAAAAGAAACCTCACTGCAGCCAAGCAATCATGAACACATATTTCCTCTTTCTTTAATGTCCCACTGTCCATTCCAAAAGCTTGCTTTGTTTGAAGGAAGGGACACATATGGTCCATTTATAAAGAAGAGAAAATGCTGGGAAGAGAAGTGGAGCAGCTGTAGCTGAATCATGTCTTTCCGCAGATGTGATTTTTGATAGAGGGGACATGGCTCACCGCCCGGGGTGAGGAAAAGTCAGCTGCATTGGATTTTTAGCTGCCACTTTTTTGTCAAGTCACGGGGTTATGCACAGAAAAGCAATCTAAGAAAATTGTTAGTTTGATGACGACCTCTAGTTGGAATCTGATTAATAGCTTCCGAGTTGGATAATTGGTGCATTCTTTGTCTATGGAAGTTGGATTTTCCAAAGTCAGATATGACAAAAACAACTCCTGAAGTCAAAACTTTGACAAGAAACATCAGAAGATGAGGGGCAGCCTACAGTCCAGTCTCTGAGATGGCTGAAAAATAAAATGCAGTGTCTCAACTAGAAATACCTGAACAAAAGGTATAAATGTGAAAGAAAAAATAAAAATAATTATTTTTATTTTGATGCAGATATGAGTAATTTACCAGCACTTCTAGTGATTTGTATCTCATTGAACTAATTTGTGAACATGTTCCTTTAGTGTTTGAATGCATGTAATGGAGAGGAATCCATAACAAATTCTATTGATTGCAGTTAGAACATGCTCAACTCTAGTGTGACAGTGATTCTAGATCTGAACTTTTACTTATAAATTATAAAACACTGTTTACTGTTGTTTTAATAACTCTGAGCTACAATTAATTATATCAGTTCCAAATGTAACACAAAGCGATCAAATTTGAAGCAAATTGCACCACAACACAATAACTGAAAAAAGACTCTTTAAACACTTTTTTAGATTTGCTGACATTTCTAATCCTTAATTAAATCACAAAACTAGCATCAAATGAATACCTTCTTCTTTTTAGCTTATTTTTTTCGGGCAAATTATGTTGAGTAACTAGGATTGAGTGCCTGTTGACTAAGCTGATGCAAAACATGAGGCAGTGAAGAGCTGTGCCTCACTTCTGCTGTCTCTCTTCATGTCACCTTTTTGATTACACATGTGCCACGTGTGTTAGCATTCCACAATCTGTCCACTATATATAATGATTGTGTGTGATATATTTAGTCTTTCTGACTGACCATAAATGCGCAGCAACAATGCATAAGGCTTCCCTGGGTTTTAGAGGGGAAACAGACACATGTCTCCATGGGTGTGACTTTAACTTGTCCTTCTTCAGTCACCCCCAGCCAGATTCC
Source organism: Poecilia formosa (assembly GCF_000485575.1). Taxonomy (NCBI): domain Eukaryota; kingdom Metazoa; phylum Chordata; class Actinopteri; order Cyprinodontiformes; family Poeciliidae; genus Poecilia; species Poecilia formosa. The sequence goes on from NW_006799975.1 coordinate 1,364,645, forward strand.
TCTCTATTTGTAGATCTCCATTTTTTGCAACCACATAGCCAGGTATGGTGCATAAGCAATTTGATTGGCAGCAGACTGTATTTGTTGGTTGCCCAGTGGATTTACCTCAACAACATCTCAACCACCATTTTCAACCCGAAACAAGATTGTAGCAGTTGGCAAGACGGCGAACTGCAAAACAATAATACCATGGTCAAACCTTGATGTTCTAAACTTTTTTTTATTGCAGTGGAGAGCAAAGCACAAATATACTGAGAGATTTTGGAGAAACTGGCCATGTATTTTACTCGTCCGTGTAAAATGACATCATCATAGAGTCGACCATCACTCCTGTGTGCTCACCACCTGCGTTCCCACCCATATTCACATCTACATAGTGAGGGAGACACTGCTAATGGTAACACATCCAACTTGACTAGAACAGAACCAGACAGGCTGGAGAGAGGCTTGATGACTGAGAAGGAACTGAAGAGTATTCTCCTATTTTCATTAAGGACTTTTGCACATATTCATTCTTTCTTCTACCTGGAGTTTTTTTTTAGCCAAAACGGTAGATTTTAAGCCATGATAACAATCAAATGTATATTCACTAGGCATTCGCTTTTGCACTTACATTTTAAACAAAGAAAACTCACAGCAGTTTTTGATGGAATTCGTATCAATTGGTTGCAGAAAAAAAGAGTTGAGAGTTGTTGCATCTTTTACAACCATGTCTACAACAGTCTGGCACATATAGTGGTTAGGTTGTTTTTGAAGTTTGCAGAACAAATTATGATAAATATTGCTTTTGTAGTTAAAGCAATGCCAGAAAATTAAATGCTAGACTTTACCTTCTTACCCGACTTGGTTGGTGCTGGCTGGTAGCATTGTCTTGCATTATGACCTTAATAAAAGAGGAATACCAACAACTGACCGGTAAAAGAAACCATGCAAATCATATTCTTATCCTTCCCTTTAACTGCAACACACACTTTAGGCATTTTAATCTCAACAATTTCTAATAACAAACCACACAAAGCATATGGTAGACCCATAAATCTTTTGACAACTGTGCTTTTTAAAACTATCAGATTGACTCAGTGCACTTCAGCAAGATGAATGAAGTGTGAGTTGATGGCCCAGCAGGAGGCGCACTGCTGAGCTCCCCATGTGCATTTCTCTTTAATCTCACCTAAACAGCCAGTTCAAATTTCTCTCAGTGCATTTGGCATTAGCTTCATTAAGTTTACATTTATTTTAAGCCCTCTTTATTATGGGTCTATCATGATTTCCCTGTTTCCCGTGTTTCCTGTCATGATCCATGCCATGTCATGAGCTCACAGCCCCTCCTTTTCCTGCCGATCAGCTCATTGCTCTTAACTGTCTCTGCTCCTCCTGTTCCTGCCGGTTGCTCCCACCTTTGCTGTTATATGAACTCCTGTTTTGCACTCGCACAGTGTGAGATTGCCTGTCATCATCCTTGTAACAGTGTTTGACAGGGCATGTTATTTTTCCTGATGAGGTACCTGACCTGCCTCCACCTACAGTGTAAGTTACTCTGGTTCTGGTTCTGAACTTCGCTTCATCTACCTGGACTCTGATTACTGCTTCATGGATTGTGTATCTGTTCTATCTTCTACAAACAAAGTGATTATTCACTTTACCATGGTGAAGTTAGGTTATTATAAGTTTATGCCAAAATGTTTCTGTGAAATCAAAAAAACCCATCAAATGTGGTGTTTCAAGCAGTCCACAAGGTTGATTAAAATTTGGTAAAGTACACAAATTAACTTCCAAATAAAGAATAGAGTTAGCCTTTATAATTACTCTGTAGGAAATTCAATAAATATTTAAGGAAATTCAAAAGTAAATCAGAAGTGTGCCATAAATATTGTCTTCTTTAACCAGTAGGACAAAATAAAGTTTAGTTCAACCAACTAGCTTCACAACTTGATTAGTAAACACAATACACTCAGTCTTACTATAAATGCAGTTCTGTTGAGGTCGGAGAGAACCAAGTAGGGAAGCAGGATCTGTTCACATGACAGTAAGTCATCCACTATCCAAATCTGGCCTGTGTGTACTTGTTTGCTCTGAAAAGAGTGCGAGAAGCATGTATCACTTTCCTCTTCCTGTGTGGAAGAATAATATGTTTAAAGTCAGCAGTGAAGACAAAAAACACACACAAAATGTTTTAAAATATCGATTCTAATGGCGAAAGGAGAGAAACCTTCTCCACTGACTCTTGATTCTTTATTGGTTTGTCTTTCATCTCATGATGTCATCCAGTTTGAACATCCTTGACTTCTTTGCTTATCGTCAAGCCTTTTAGATAGTTTTAAACTTTTAAAACACACTAATCAAGGACATACAGAGGAGAGAGCAGAGGGAAGGTGAAAGGCAGACATTTTGTTTTTCTGTAACATTTAATTTTGTCCTCATACAAGCACAATCAGAGAGAAAACAACTCTCTGACTTTGCTGAGTTGCAGAAAAATAAATCACAACCCTCATTAAAAGGCTCAGATGCCCTGATTAGAGTGAGTCAGTATGGGAGACGCTGCGGCCCTCCTGAGGAACTGTGCTGTTTCTATTGCTATCAAAAACAGTTTATTGCATTTGTAAAATCTTTCTATTTCCACAGATCATTGTTTTTATCTGTGTGCACAGATTTTTGGAGGAAACAAGAAACTGCATTTCCTGTCAGTGAAAATGCCTCTGGTTCTCTCTAACATTCTCAAGAAGTTATCTTTGTGCAAGTAACGTTAAATATTCTTTTCATATATTATTATTTTTCTAAAGAATGATATGATGCAATAAAGTATACTCTCACTAAGGAGGAAGAACTCACACATCTGCTATGTGAACTTAGACATGAATATGAGCTTATTTACAGGTGAAACTACATATTTATTTACGTTTGTTGCATAAAAATGCATAACCTGTCAGCCGGGGTGGCAGCTCCCTGTGACGGGTGCAGATGTTTTGGCATTGTGGCTGGGCCAGCTGAGACCTTCACCTGGCTCTGGCTCCATGATGAGACAATCTTAGACCAACCTCCACCAGCGACTCTATTACTAGCAGAGAATTCATTCATATTTGCCATTTAGAAACATGATTTATTATGCAGTCTGTCTCAGTCATTCTTCTTCCATCTTCTCCCTGATTCTCCTGTTCTGTTCTATTCTGTTTCACACATCAGACTGTTTGAGTTTTCGTTGTTCTAGATGGCCTGGAGTCCTTTATGCAACAGTACATTTTAACTTTTGAATAGAACTTTGTAAATATATAAAATTTATTTATTTTTTTATGTATTTATTACAGTGTCAGTTTATTAATAAAGTTTCTGACAATATGCCAGTTAGTCAGATTTTAAAAGTCATGCTGAAGGAATAAGAGTAAAACTACATTAACAAATAACTACAATACACTTATTAACAAACTAGTGAAGAGTGTGTGTGTTTGAGTGTGTGTGTTGGGGGGGAGAGGTGCATGATACACCATGACTGTTTTTGATGAGGAAACAACATGTAATATGACTGAAAACTCTAAAAAGTTATTTACTATACCATGATACCATTCCACAACCTTTCATTAATTCCACACAGTCTTTACTTTTTGGTTAATTATGATTATTTTCTGCTTATGGCTAGTGAAAACACAACATTGAAAATTACTGAATTAATCAGAAAAGCACCAATTTGACTGGAGATTTTTTAATTTAGTAACAAAGAACCAGTGGGAGCACCTTTTGGAGTCAACACACACTCCTCAAAAAGTGTCCATTTTGACTTATTTGGCTTAACAAAGATTTTAGCAAACTAATGCTCAGAAAAAAAATTCACATAATATACCTATATTATTCCAAATTAATCTTTTTAAAGAGAAGTAACTGTCAGTAAATGAGTGTCTCTCCTTGTAAGGTTGGTGAAAATTAGAAAGTTTAACTTCATTGTTTAGAACGTTCTAGTGCACATTAATGAAAATGGCAGCAATCATATAGGAAGGAAAAAGAAAAAGATTCCACATAGAAAATAGTTTTAGCCTTAATATTAGATATGTAGTCTACTGACATTAGAAGGATTTATTTATTTATTTATTTTTTTACAATATATGAACTAATGGAGGAGCTGCAGAAAGCAGTGTTAAACAATTTCAAGGTCTCAGCTTTTCAAACATGTTTTCATCTCTGGTGGAGTTCCAGGTGAGACGTCTGCAGTCCGGTGATGTTTCACCACATTTCTTCACTGTTCTTACCCTGAGCTCAACACAAGGGGGCACCCACTCCCCACTGCCTGGACACACACAGTCACAACCGTGATTGTGACTGTCACCACTGACACAGAGGCACCCTGGGTAAAGAACCATAATGCCACAATAAAAAACTACTAGATGTGTTTCCAAATATATATATAAAATAAAAAAAAAATTCCCTTCTCACCCTCCACGGGTGGTCTCTTTCATCCTCTGAGCTCGGGTCCTCTACCAGAGGCCTGGGAGCTTGAGGGTTCTGCAGTATCTTGGCTGTGCCTAGAACTGCACATTTCTGGACTGAGATGTCTGATGTTGTTCCTGGGATCTGTTTGAGCCACTGC
>NW_006799975.1:1369860-1375150 GCF_000485575.1 Poecilia formosa
TATATATATATATATATATTACTTTTTAGAAAAAAGAGAGACCGAAAGAAAGTGTAGTTGGCTACACACAAAAACACAGGTGATCAAGTTTCGAGTGTTCTCCCAGGTAATTCAGCAGAATCAACTTATGTGGGCAGAAAATGTCTGACTATTGCATTGCAAGCATGTTGCTTTGATGGACCCCACAACTCAAGCTTGTTTCATACATTTCTGGTGGTTAAATGTTTCAGATCATCAAAAAAAAATCTTTAACATTCTTTTTACTTACCCAGGGGAAAAACATCAAAAGTTAAGTAAAGCTTCAAAGGCCACATCCATGAATTGTTACCACTTAAATAGAACCAGCCTGACAACAAACACAAAGGTCCTCAAAGCATGCCACAACATACATCCAAGAACACATTAAAAACAAAGCCAGTATTTTTACATAATACATATAATGCTTTGACCAAAAAAAAAAACAAAAAACAACAACAACAAAAAACAACAATAACAATGACATTGCGATGATCTCTGACTGCTTTACTTATTCAGGTTCTGGAATTGTGCTCCAACTTAAGCAAAACGTTCAGTTTTGGACCTGGAGGTCAGGGATGCTTAGCTTATGACTCAAAGCACACCAGCAAATCAGACAGCATAACAAAATGTTGGGTAATGCCTAGTCAAAGTCCAGACTTTGAGATGTGGTGGCATTGTTTTAAGCTCACAGTTTTTGCCCGCAAAAACTATAATGTGTCTTAAATAAAGCAATTCTGCAAAAACCACACTGATGTAAAAAGTGATTGCCAACACTTGATGGCAATCATTGCCAACATGGGAGGTAAACCAGTTTATGGTTTAGGATTCAATTCCGACACAGAGAAGATTGGTTTATAAACCCTTTCTCCTTAAAAATAAGCTAATTTGGATATTTTTTCTATTTTCTACAGTTATGTAGTCTGATAAAAACAAACCCTTTGTTCTACGATTTGCTTCGTACAGAGGATCTGAGCTCTGGCTTGCTGGAGGCGTGGACTCTGTGAAGTTCAGATATGTTATAACAGAAAAATATTTTTGCTATGAGTGAAAAACATCTGCCAGTGCAAGTAGCAATTTTTAAAAACACATTTATATTGAAGAATTTATGACTTAAAAATGCTTCTATATCTTGCTGAAAATATACTTTTTCATCAGTTTTGTCTTATTTTAAGTGTTATGAGATATTTACACCAAAAACTAGACAAAAGTTCTTGGCAAAATGTTTTGTTTTTGTAGTTCTCCTTCCGTTTGCTGGTTGGTTGAAAATGAACTGGAGTAATCAACCTCAATGGGACAAAACCCAGACGGAGCACTGAAGGAAAGCGAGAATCAAGCATAAGAAGGCAATGACTAACTGTTACCTATACCTTTTAAATGTGGCAAAAACTAAATTCTTACTGTACTAAAGGATGTGTTGTACATCTGAGGCTGCAACATTCATTTATCCCCTTTTAATACCTTTAAGTTCTGGATTAGCGTGTTCAATTTTACCATAATGGAAACTGCGTTTATCAAATTATAGCTAAACATTTTCCAGAACTGTTGGTTGACAAATTATTTTTACCTTCTCTGCAAGCAGATTTTTTTTTTTATAAAAAGGACTTGATGTTCACATATAGAGAAAAAAAAAAAAAAACCTGGTGTGTTGCATGATTGCATATCCCAGACATGCAGTAGATGATAAAAACCACAATAAGCTTCTGCCACAGACTCTGCCCTTGCAGGGCAACTGTCTGATGTTTATCCAATTCTAGTTTGTACTTGGTGCTGAGAGTGTGCCCAGAAAATGCAGTGTGCTGTGGATCAGAACCTGTCCAATTTCAAAGAAGGAAACTGTAGCAGCTGTCTCTGACATTGGGTGACATCTGCTCTCTGCACAACAGTGATAACTGTAATGAATCCGCTTCATCTGTGATCTTCGTCTATCTCCCACCAAGCAGCAGCAGCTTGAGAAAAATCTGCATAAAGATTTATATGTTGCTTCAATAAAGCCCCCAGCCCCTTAAGCTGACCCCTTGGTGGTCTATTGAAATGTTCAATATTATATATTCAGTCAAGTCAAGTTTATTTGTACAGCACATTTCAGCAACATGGCTATTCAAAGCACTTTACACCATAAAACATCACATAGTCATACATTATGAAGAAAGCAACATTTCAACATTACATTTTGTCCAATGCCATCATAAAGATCATCAATCAAATATATTGATCAGTGTTCCAGTTATTATTAATCAAAAGCAATTTTAAACAGGGGAGAGGAGGAGGGGTTAGTCTTGATTTAAAATAGCTCAGTGTTTCAGCTGTTTGGCAAGTTTATGGAAGTTTGTTCCAGATGTGTGGTGCATAGAAGCTGAATGCTGCTTTTCCATGTTTGGTTCTGGTTCTGGGAATGCAGAGCAGAACCAGAATCAGAAGACCTGAGAGGTCTGGAAGGTTGATACAACAGCAGCAGATCTTTAACATATTGTGATGCTAAACCATTCAATGATTTATTAACTAACAGAAATATTTTAAAGTCTATTCACTGAGCTCCAGGCAGACCTGTGAAGACACTGTTGCAGTAATCAACACAGCTAAAGATAAACACATGGATGAGTTTCTCTAGATCTTGCCCAGACATTAGTCCTTTAATCCTGGAAATGATCTTCAGGTGGTAGAAGGCCGATTTTATAATTATCTTTATGTGCCTCTGAATGTTCAGGCCTCAGTCCGTCACTACAAACAGATTTCAGGTCTGATCTCCAGTTTGAAACTGTAATAACTGAAGTTGTGTGCTGACTCCAGATCGTTCCTCTTTAGGTCCAAAGATAATAACTTTAGTTTAATTTCTGTTCAGCTGGATAAAGCAAGCCATGCAAGGAGATTTCAAATACATTTGAGAAAAATAAGGATCTCCCATTGTTTTTCATAAAGAACCTTTCACAACTCAAACTTCTACTTTTAAAGTTATGTTTTCACTGTAGAATAATATATTCTTGGTGCAACAGGTTCGTACATACAACCTGTTGCACCAAGGTGTTTAGGCCAATCGTAATATAAGAAAATGCTTTCTGTTTTCAAGGTGTTGCGAACGTCAAATAGTGTGTCTGAAAATATTTTATGCCGTGCAAGAAGATCCAGTTAGATTTTTAACTAAGTACACAAGACAAACGTCTTTTTGTCAAAAAAAAAAGAAAAAAAAAAGAACAGAACACGCAGTGAAAATGGGCAAACATAAATAAATATCAATTACAGAAGGTAATAAAATCTGTAATATGCATGAATGGTCTATGGAATACTTTGTTATCTTCTTTAAATCGAGCTACGATTGATGTTTGTAAGAGCTGTCTTATTTAACATCCTCAGCGTCTGCGTGGGTGTTCTCCGGCTGGGAGGAATACACCAGAGGGCAAAGGGGGTTTTCAGCAGAAGCTTATGGAAAATGACCTCCAGACATCAAAGCCACCAAATTCTGTGAAAGTAATTCCATTTCCAATCGACCGTGTGTTGGACAAAGTAAAACACCAAGGGATTTGACTGAGGTCAACTTTTATGAAAGTTGTGTTAAAATGCCAGCTATTAATTTGTAAAGAGTATTTTTTTTTCACTTCTAATCATTTCAAAGCATCCAAAGATTTTCTTATTCATTTCAGAAATTCACATATTCGATACAAAGAAAAATATTGCAAAACCTTTATTTATTGCAACTTGGTGATTATGGCTTAAAACACAATATTTAGTATCGTGAAAAAGTGAAATATTGGAAACTAAATGTGTTTCTTGAGCCTTTAAACGGTCACTCACTCTGGGTCAGTTAGGCTGCACTATCATGGGGAAGACCTTGACTGGACAGATGTCCAGAAGACAGACATCGACACCCTCCAGAAGGCAGGTTGCCCACACAAGGTCATTGCTGAAGAAGTTGATTGCTCAGCATGTGTATTCATAGAAGGGAAGGAAACAGTGTGGCAAGGAAAAGCTGCACCAGCACCAGGGAGAACCGCGATTTGAGAGGATTGTCAAATAAAAATCAGCTCAAGAAGCTGATTTTTAGCTCAAGAAGCTGAGGCTGGAGTCCTGCTCTGTTTACACCACAACGTCTTTTGGTGAAAATGGAAAAGTTTGGTTGGGTTTGTTATGTTCATTTACACAAAAAGCAGTGGATATTTTCTCTGACAACCACTGGTGGTTTCTAATGGGGGTGACCTGGGCAACTACACAGGGGGGCAACATATAAACAGAAAGAAAGTGTTTTTTTTTTATTTTTTTTTAACACATTTGAATCAAACCTATTAGTTTAGCAACCCAGTACTTCACTCAACCCAGAGCAGGAATTAAAACAAACTTAGAATCCCAAAACTCCTATTAGTTTAGAAACTCCTCCTCCTTACCTTAGATTACCTTAGATTAAGGTTTAGGACCATGCACTTTATAGAATCAAACATGGAGAACCAACATCTAGTTTTATCAGATCAAGAATCCAGAGAAACCCCTTCTGTTTAATAAATTCTTATCCTTATTAAACATGGGGAACCAATATGTAGTATCATTTTATGTTTCTCTTTTTCTGTCTTATCTTGTTTGTGTTTCTTCTAACTCATGTAAAGCACCTGGAATTGCCTTGTTGCTGAAAATGTGCTATATAAATAAAATTACCTTACTTTACCTTTGAGTTTCTCAAAACATAGCCCCAACTAGTGGTGTGGCGATGGAATTACACCTTTCCGATCCTAGATTGTAATTAGAACAATGACGCATGAAGCCATTACTAGAAATGAAAAGAAAAAAAAGAAAAAATCTAGTTTTTAATGGAACATTGCCATGGCTCTAAGTCCTCTTTTCAAATAAAAGTAAAGTTTGCATTTCATTTGGAAATCAAGGCCCACACTGCCAGAGGTACCAAAAGGTGGTTTAGTGGCCATATTACTGTTCTTGATTGACCAGCAGACTATTTTGACCTAAACTATGGGCTGTCGTCACGAGGAAGATGAAAGACACCAGACCTGGAAATACAGACGACCTGAAGAGAGCAACAGATACTGATCGCCTCCAGTAATTAATTCAAGAGGAGCCCCGACCCGTTATTGTGTGCATAGAAATCAGTGTTGTGTTCAAGACCACCTAACCCGAGACCAAGACAAGACCAGAGTGTATCGAGACCGAGACAAGACCAAGACTTTTAGGGTCCGAGACCAAGTCAAGACCAAGACCGATGAAAGTCAAGACCGAGTCAAGACCAAGACCAGCGGTCCACGCTACATGATACAATAAAATGTAAAATATGATCGAA
>NW_006799975.1:1375165-1433972 GCF_000485575.1 Poecilia formosa
AGACCGAGACAAGACCGAGACCAAATGCGGTCGAGTCCGAGACGAGACCGAGACAATCAGAAAACGGTCTTAAGACCGGACTCGAGACCAAGACCGATCTCGAGTACCACAACACTGATAGAAATAAACACATTTAATAGAAGTCTGACATTTTGGTATAAAATATAATATTTTCATTTTCTAAGACACTGAATTTTTTCATCACTTGTAAGTCATAATCATCAAAATTAAAAAAATATAATTGTGAATGGCAAGAAATAGTGCAGTTCTATGCAATTTTTACATTTTTTGAGATGTACTAGTAAATGAAATGGACTTAAATTGAAAGCCAAGCAAATACAGAGTTGTTTCAGGTAATATAGGTTTGCAAAATCCAGGACTGAATTTGTTATGAACTACAAGACAAAGTGCCAATAGTTGTTATGACTGACTCACTATTCGAGCTTACAGCTTACTGTAAGGAAAACTCTGTAAGCTATTTCTTAGGTTCAGCTCAAACACCTTGATTGAATGTAAATGTATTTGATCACTTTTTGGGGAATTTTATGAAGGTGAATGTTCTGGATATTTAGCACAAATCTATTTAAAAAAAATCAGCAACAATAACCTGCTAAGCTATCCTTTTAGCATAAAGCTCAGCCTATAGAAGTGAGGCAGCTGCAGACTCACCTGACTCAGGTCGTTGGGTGAAAAGACAAACATTGTGGTGAGGTAAAACATTTCAACCGAAATTTGACTGAGCTCATTTTGATTTGACTAGGCTTCTCTCTTGGGCTTTTCTTGTTCTTCATCAGAAACAGATCTTGCAGCTCTGGGAAGCTGACAGCTTCCTGGGCAGAACATGCTGATAAATCAGAAGGGGATTTAGAGAGCACTGTCTCTATTTCTCACACACAGCAAATCAGTAAAAATTGATTTATTTATTTGATAAAAACATCTTTTTGCTAGAAGCAATTTACTCCTCAAGGTTTCACACATGTCCAAAAGTGTAAAAAGTATGTTTACAATCAATGATTAACCTTAAAGTTGGTTAATCGTGAAGATTAATTATGAATTCATTATTGATTAGTTTGCCAAAGATTTCCTAAATTTTTACATACTAAAAAAATATGATTTTTCATATCTGAAGAATACTTTGTTATGGACTGGAAATCATTTAAATAAACAGCTTTTAATCACAACTGCATGGCTGATTCATAAGGCTTTATTCTACCAACTGCAGACGTCTTTGGCCTGAGATAAGAGGTTATTTGGGTTATTGTGAGTTCTACATAGAGCATTTTCAAGGTGCTTTAACCAAATAATACTGGGTATGTATTCACAGTTTTGATCGTGTATGTTTTATTTTAAAATTAATATTTGAGAGTCTGCAATATGTACAAATAAAGGCAAATTCTATAAAGTTTCTATTTCTTTGAAACAGAACGGTTGTACGTAGGCTGGAAAGTTTAAAAGATAAATGTTTCCCACAGTGTGTAGGAGTGCAAAATACAGTTTAAAAAAATTATCAGCATGAGGATTCTGAGGGGGTCCTTGGGAAGATTTTATTCCCCTGATCTGGAGAATGAAAGGGAGGAAATCACATCTGAGAACATTTCAATCTGTAGTGCTAGTGTCCAGATTTTAATCTTAAATAATGGAATAAGGAACAAAGTTGGGAAACTTGGAATATTTCCCAAACTCATCCACACTTGGAAAATGAAATCAAATTCTGTACTTTTCCAAACTTCTTCATATGAAGGAGGGTGACCCCATCTGTATGGAAAGATAACTGAACTTATCTTCACTTGAACCAGTCCATACAAATAAACCAGACCAGGAACTGAGAGCATTTTATCTGGCCTCAACTGAGTCATGGGTGACTTTGTTGTTGCAGAACACTGTTTTTCTTTTTTTCCTCTTCCCCTGCCAACTTCTTATTAAGTTTTCCCACTGAATCTGCTTTAACAGGCAGTCGGCTGTCATCTCAGAAAGCAGTGGCTCTGCTGCATCTATCTGTGGTAATGTGTGCGGCGTGTATGTTGAAATCCACAGATAATTAAGAGAGCCCCTGAACTCCAGCCATGCAGGCTCTGAAGCTCAGGGAGACTTTGGGTTTTGGTCACTTAGGCTGCGTCTCATGGATGAGGATGGTGGTGATGCATCAACTATTGTTTGATCTTGACTGAATCAATAGATGCCTTCTATTGCATCTAGAATTATGATCAACCCTCTGCATTAGCTTCCATCTTTGTCCATCTACTCCCAGTTTTGTCACCTTTTCTTTAGGCGCTTAATACTAGGAGCCTGATTGGACGTACTTATTTGTTTTATTCAGTACAGTTAAAATGTTTTTGAATGTTTTCACATTTTATCATGCTGCCACCATAAACTTTTAAGTATTTTATTAGCGTTTTCCATAACAGACCCACATCAACTACGAGAGCATAACTGTAAGTTGATGGAAAATTATTTTCAAAATATTTTATAAATAAAACAATAGCCAAACTGAAACTATAAGCCAGACATTTTGCAAATATTTGGTCCATATTATGCTAATGTATGTCAGTCACTAAGTAAATTATATTTATCAGTCAAGTGTCTAGTCACGACAGAATAAACAAGACGTCTGATTGCTTTTCAGTGTCACACTCAAACTTTACTCAAGTAAAGGAATTATAACCCATGCACTGTCAAGAAAATCAAGTTGGGAAATTATTTTTTAATAATAATAATAATAATAATAATAATAATAATAATAATAATAATAATAATAATAATAATAATAATTTGCTATTTTTTTTCCCAGGGTGGATAAAAAGGAAAAATGCAAGTACATTTTATGTACATTTCTAGTAAATTGTACATAAAATAATTCAGAATTCAAACAATTAGCCTCACTGTTGCCTTCCTACACAATTCCATTTGATTCTCATCTCGCTTCAGCAGTATGTCTGGGATTTCTCCTATTGAGCTGGATTATTCTGGTAGAATTTCACCAAACAGAGAAGTTGTGTACGGTGATGTTGATTTTCTGCCTGTCTTCAGTCTTCCTATATTTCTGGTGGTTGGCACCACCAGAAATTAGTTGCTAGAAATCCACCAACCACTGGATTAAAGAAAATGTCATGATGATTACGCAAAACTGAATTAATTGCCACATAGCATCATCAGGTTTGATTATGTCTTATTTCCATCCTCATCATTATTGTGATTTGTCACAGCTTTTCACCAGTCTGGTTCTTTTACCCAGCCTAAAAACTAAAAGAAAATTCATAGAGTTCCAGATTTCTTTAAATTTTTTTTTTAATGACGTCACTTGGAGCTACTTGTAGTCTTTCTTGAGTCTTTCTTTGAGAATATGCGCTCAACTCTAAAGGTTTAGCTTTTTGTCGTCTCCAAATTTACCCCATTGGACTTTGGTGAAGAGCAAATAAGGCAAGGACATAAAAAGATTGTGCAGTATAAAAGATAGAGAAACATCTTTACCAGTCAGAGTTAGGATGCTAATGCTGGATGTGTCTTTGCAATATTAAAACAAATGGAAGAAAATCACATTTTATTTAGCTGTGGTGTCTTAATTCAGTCTTATGCTGATTTTATAACCTTGCTCAGTGAGCTCAGTGATATAAATTTGTTATAAAAGTATTACTGATTGCACTTTAAAAATTAGGTAACTTTATGTTATTAAAGGTAAAGTTTAAACAGTAATGATTTCTTGGTTAATGTCAAGTTGTCATAACAAAGACATTTTGAATAATGTCAACTTTGTATTAAAAGTGTCATAATTTACCGAATGACGCTTTATGACAACAGTCATAAACATTCATGAAGGCTTATTCATGTTCAAGACAGATGTTATGTCATGTTTATGACAGTGTCATGACAGTCTTATTCACCCCCCTTCAAATAAAGTGTTACTGTCTAATTTGTGTCACCAATAATTAATACCAATATAAATGCTCTCATAGTAACACCCACATATGTTAAGCTGTTTTATTCCCTCTCACATCATCTCGCCTCGTCTTATTCCACCCAATATACTTTAAATTTGAAATGCTGAGGCCTTTGAAACAGTCATCTGTGAGGTTCACTGTCTAAAGCAGTGCCCAGTGTACTTTTGCTCCTTCTGTTTATGATGTTTAATCACATTATAAAGATTTTAATGCTGGCTCATTTTTCAACCATTACATCCCTAATATACAGCATTAGGAGTTTAAACTACCTATTTATACAAATTTAATGATGATCTGAAACTTTTAATAGTGGCAAAAAAAGCAAAAAACAATCATCTGAAATACTCGTTCACAACACTGTAGATATGCCGGAAATGCCATGAAATGCTCAAACAGAAAAAAACCTTTATCCACCGAGAAGAAACACTTTAAGGCAGCACCAAGTAATTGTTTAATTTAATTTGAACTTCATTTAAACAAAATGACATGCATTTCAACAGAAAAACAGAGGAAAGAGAAGACTCTGAGCCCTGCCGACTGCCCTTGTGTGACTCATAAATGGAGGCAGTGTTAGAAAACAAAAACAGAGAAATGGACAAAATAACATGAGTGCTGCCTTGGTTAGAGCCGTTCAAGGCTAAAGTAACACGGTCCTCTCTCCCAACCATGCGTACTCTATAAAAACCCTCCAGAATGTGATTCCATTTGGTGCCTTGCATTAAAATGTTCTTTGAAATGAATGACGAATAAAAGGGGGAAAAAAGCCAGAAGACTATTGGAGCTGCTGTGGTCTGAACATGAAGCAGGTAAGGCTTTTACTCAGACCTCATGCTGTGTCCTCAGGAACTTAACCAGAGCACTTAAATTAAATGTGTTTTGTTCATGGTTGAAGAGTTTGTACATTGCTTTATGTAAACTTTCACACCAGCATAGATAAAATAAATTTGTCTGAACTGCTACATAGAGCATGTTCAGATCCATATTTCTTCCAGAGAATATCAGGAAGATAAAAATGCGACTCAGATTTATTCTAATGGGACCAAAAGATATAATGATCGGACTGTGTGGTCAGATTTTTTGTTAAAGTACAAGCAGAGGCTGGCATCTTCCCTAGAGCAGCTAAGGTTTTATTCACCTAAAATGCTGCTTCTTTTGTCTTGCTTCTGAGTGTTTCAAATGTCTTTCATTCCATTCATTACCTCTGAAAAAACAGTCTGAATTGTGTTTTTTTTACCCCCCGTCATGGTAACACATTACTTCTTTATGTAATCAAAACTTTCATCAGGAGTTTTGGACTGGATAATGCTTTTGGCAATTTCTAAAAGAAAATAGAAATGTTCTGTTATCAACTCATAGGTGAGAATTCAGCAAGACTCAGACGATGAATGTATAAAGAAGCTAACGGTAAAGATCTGATCAAACTTGGTGAAAAGAAGCACTTGTATTTATCTTAGGGTGCAAAAATGATTAAAACACAATTGGTAGACATAAAAACACTTGAACTCAAGGTTATTTGAATAGCACATTTCAGTTACAGTTAATAACATAGCAATTCAAGTTAAATTCAAAAACACTATATTGATCGCAAAGGGAAATGAAATGTTGTAATTTATATGAATTCAGATTCTTCAAATTAATATTAATGCTGACTAGTTGCAGCAGCTCTGGTACATATGATCTCTGTAGCAGTCTGTATTACAGTGAATCTGAAGAAGCCTGTGACTGAAGACACTCTGACTTTGTATTGTATTGTTAACACCCTTAATGATACAAAATACAATGAATTGTGTCAAATGCCATCATCAAAGTCGTTGAATATAATCATCATCAAATGTATTGAGGAATGTTCCAGTTACTGTGATTCAAAGCTCTGACCAGGTGCGTTTCTAACCTTCCTGTTTGGTTGTGTGAGCACCTCAGTGAACACGGTGTGCTCACCGTGGCTCAGAAAGTGTCCACTCCTTCAGTTCAACGACTTATCCTGTTACTGTTCTGTTATGTCTATTGATGAAAAACTCAGCAGGGCACAGACCGGTCAGCCTGCAGTGAGACAGCTGTTTGATCTCTGGGACATTGTAACAGGAAAAGAAGCCTGGAAAGTAATGAAGTAGAAAAAATGCATGCATGGTAATAAGAGAAGACAAAGATAGTCCTGATAAGATGACAACATGTTGGCATATTGATGAAGTAGACTGGCAGAAAAGAGAAAGTGGGAGCTTTGCATCTGCTGGAGGTGTTGATTGGCCTTCTTGGCTTCCTTGTATGGCATGGACAGATGCTAGAAGATGCCACAAGAAAGTAGGACATGTTCATGGTTGTCGCATTGCATGACAATGTAAGAGTCACAGCAATGGTCAGAAATGAGAAAGCTGTGTTGAAAAGAGAAAGTTTGATATTTTTTTCAGGTTCACTAAGCATTGCTTCTACCATATGACTTGCTAATGCTCACAATGTCTTCAAAAAGTCCTAGGCTGTCCAAAGGTGTGTGAAGCAACAGATCCCACTGATTTTTGAATCTGTTGCATTAGCATTGCAACGTAGAGATGCAGCATATACGGCTCATTATGTAGCGACTCATATCCTGCAATATCTCATAATAGTTTTGTATAAACCACTAGTTTGACAAATTTTCTTTAAAGATATTATCAAAAATAATTCTCTGTAATTACATGTGGTAGAAAGATGTCATCTCACAAGTTCTTGTGCTAGAAAGCACAAGAACTTTCCATCCTCAATGACTGTCTGATGCAAACACTGAGTTTACTAGATAGAGTTAGAAAGGACTGACTAGTTGCAGCAGCTCTGGTGGATTGATTCAACCAGAAGTGTAAGCGATGATGGCGACAGTGGTTTAACTGGTGGGTTGCTGGTTTAGCCCGCTCTGTTGGTTTCAGTCATCGTGTCCTTGGGCAAAACACTTCACCCATCTTACCTGGTGGTGAGAGGGCCGGTGGCAGCCACGCCTCTATCACACTGCAGTCTACATTACAATTCACTGTATTGGTATAGAATGATTCATACAGTTTTTGGACGGCTTCTCGTTTGGTGAAGCAGTTTAGAGCTTTCAGCAGTGAACATGGTATTACGATACTGCAAAACACTGATTATGAAACAGAAACAGTTCTTGATGTGTTCTGAAGGATTTCAGGCATGAGGAAATATATCATTTGCTTTGTCTTTTCACAGTCCAGTTCAATGTCAGTTTTCCAAGAACATATGGATCATCATCAGTCATAAGTAGTTATTCAAATTTACTAAGACAGATAATACACGTGGCCTAAAAAGCAGTATGTGTGCTAGCCATTATTGAAGCATTTTTCCTCTCACAAAGCCTGACTGGTCTTCCTACTGATGGGATTCATACCAATATATTTTAAATTGAGAAAAACATCTTTATTAATTGATAAAGCTTTACTAATTTGGAGTTCATTTTGTAACATTTAAATTTGTTACTGTTTGACTTTTAATTTGAAACATGATAATTGTCATGATGTGGTGGTTGGGAGGTGGTGAGGATGAACGCAGAGACCCAGGTTGTGAAGGAAATGATGAATTTAATGATGGAAGCTCAAATAGTCCAATACAGGCAGAGAGATAGCACACAGCTAATTACAGGTAGCAACTGGTATACAGAGGACTGAAAAACGAAAGCTAACTCTAACCAGGACTTAGCAGTTCAACTGGAGAGCTTAGACATGCCACAAGAACTGACATTAAATGAGGACCCAACAAGAGACAAAGGACACAGGTGGGTTTAAATACACAGGGAGGGTAATCAGGAAAAACTAGACACAGCTGGGATCAATCAACAGGGAGGACAGGACATATACTAAATATATAGTCCTCTGTTTATACACAAAATGCAAAATTTACAACAACCAACATAGTGGTGCATAACTGTACCCTAATAATAATTTAATACATCTGAGGTATTAAATTAAGCTGCAGAAAAGCTGCAGTTTAAAGCCTTACTATAGTCGACCATGGTTCACAGGAAATACCTGAAATTGTCTAATTAGGAACAATTGCCTTATTTCACCTAACATGACAGTGTGTTAGTGCAAAAAGCAAACCAGGTACACAAATATGAGAAGGAAATTAGTGCTGAACTTGTGTCTGCACCCTTGAGCAAAGCCACAAACTCATTCAACACCTCTAAGATAATAATGAAAGAGAATGTGAGTGAGACATGAATTAGAAAAAGAACCATTAAAAGGTCCACAGGCAAGAGGGAAGCTAATTTTACAACACATAAATGACAAAAGTTAAGACATAACAAAAGATCACACCTTAGAAACTTCATCTGGTAGATGATTAATTGTTCCGCTAACGAAAACAAAATGCTAAAAAAAAAAAAAAATCTCATTCATCCCCTCAGTGGTTGATTCTGAACAAAGGACACAGTGCCTATAAAAAGTATTCACCCCCTTAGATGTTTTACCCTTTTATTCCTTTTACAAAGCAATCAATGCTTTCAAAGGGGGGTGAATGCTTTATGTAGGACTGCATCGAAGCAGTCCTACATAACATTCTTCTTGCCTTGAAACATATAAAGATACTGAGTTTGAATCCAAGGCAAAAGGGTTTGAATCAATGTTTTTTTATTTTGCATGACCAATGTTCAACACACAGTCTATACAGAAAATAAGCATAGGCATCATTCTAAACCTGCCTTACTGTAAAAGTGTTGTAGTGATAAAGTTTGCAATCAACACTCAGTAACTCTGTAAAGGTTCTGAGCTGAAGCTGTAAAGTTGTTTTAAAAGCTGCTGTTAGTGTAATCATCTTATCCTCCAACAGGAATTCTCTCAGACGCTAATAGTTTACTGAAGGTAAAATTCTTAGTACTCATAATCCCTCGACCAAAACCCAGTTCTAAGCATCTGATAAGTAGCATATGGTCATTTGCAAGGCTTTTGTTGACATCCAATTAAAAAAAGAAAATTTTTCTCCTCACAGAATATTTGTTTTTCAGATTACTTTTCTAATTGATTTTAGATTAACTCCAGTGTGGCCCCAGTTCTGGAAAATGACTGGTTAGACAGAAGCAGGAGGCATAAATCAACAGAACAAACTTCTGATAGCGGCTTTACAGAATTGTCTGGTTCTGTCAAAAAAGTCCAGTAGTGACTGTAGTGACAGCTTTTTTTTGGCGATTGGAGCATTTATAAGATGGTAGAAATTTGAAACTGTCTTTGCTAGTGCTTGTAGTCTATCTTCAGAGTAACAAATGGAGGAACCTGGAGTGGTTTATATTTCATGGAAGATTGTTTTCTACTAATGATTTGACAGGAAAAAAAATTCAGAGGTTTTCTCTAAAAACTCCACCTTAACTTAAGGGGATGCAACAGAGGAAACTCCCACATGTCAGGTAGAGTTTTTGCTCTATCACTCCATCAGAAATCCCCTGAGCAAACCTTTTACCCCAGAAGTGCTTCCCTACACCTGGCACCTGCCTCACTCACCAAAAAGAAAATACTCAAAAAACAGACATTTAAATCCTTGGACAAAACTTGGAGAAGAATGTCCTCTTCCAAAAGCCCTGCACACTTATGGGGTGTTCAGTTTACCCAGGGCGCCTCAGACGCAGAACCGCTCCTCATTGGCCAAGACCTTCTGGATAGGTTGGTCTAACTCATAGGCCCATAAGGCACAGAGGAGCTCCTGGTAAGATCATGCCGTTGTCAGGATCAGCTCCAGCCCCTGTTGGTGCACAGCCTCACCAACTAACCCAGAAAACCTCTCTTCATGCTTACTCATCAGTTCTCTGTTCATTGATGAGCACAAATCTGTGCCCCTACCATCCCAGACTGATCCAAGGTATGTACCTTCATAGCATGTTTACATCAAATGTGCTCTTGGCATCCTCATTAGGAAAAATGACCATGAACAAGAATTTAAAACGTTATCTGTGTCAGCAAAACTCTGGTCTAGCTTCAGTAAAATATAGTGCCACAGAGCTTGATTATCTGTGGCACACTCCTTCTTGAACTGAGCAATCGCTCCACTTGCTTTATTCTTGGAAATTCAACAAATATGCCATTTCAAGTGACAGCAACTCAGAGATGCTCACAGACGACTCTTTTTATGATTTTGAGCTGACAATTCCTGTCTCTGGGGAGCTGCCTCTGCTTTTAACAGGCACATAAAACTTTCAGAATATGTTCTTACTTTCCCTTCAAAATTGATCACTGTCAAGCAACACAAACTCCACCTGATGAATGTGTCTGTGGTTCTATACTGGAGCTGAGGAAAGAAATTGAACTCACGTATGACTTTAGAGAACATATGTTCAGTATGGATGAACATACTGATGAGAAACAGATTTAGACAGATAACTGAGGTAACTAAGGTTCATGCGGTTTGTTTGAGGAGGTCTGAATATGGAATTGAACTCTACTGCAGACCAAGAAAGTGAACTCTAACCCACCTAAAAACCTTGCTCTCAGTTCGTTGAAGTGAATTCTGGTGTGGTTTGAAGGCATATGTGAATGCCAACAGGATCGGAGACCGCCACAAAAACAGGAAGTGGACTACAGCACAGGGCATTCTGGGTAAATGCAACCAAAACAAATGTGGAAGCCTACCACTAGTGAGAAATGGCTCATGGTCTTTTGCAAAGACAAGAGAAATCCTACAACCGCTAACAACAACTCCGTTTTTGTTCACACTTTGTGTGAAAAAGCACCTTATAATGGTTAAATCCAGCCTTTTCGATTCATCTTCTCTTCCTCATATTCTTTCTAGTAAGACTCACTGTATAGAAACCAGCTCTATCACAGTCACAATTGGTCTCTTTAGTTTGACCATCACTACAGTTATGGAGTAGATGGCAAAAAAAACAAACAAAACAAAAACACAAAAATCCCCCACACCAGGCAATTCAATTCTAGAATCAACTCTTACATTTATAGCACATTGGTTTGTAACCTGGCAGATCTCTACAACACAAGCAGACTTTAGTGCCACTCTGGAGCTGCTCAACCTTCTAACACCGTTTCTCCTTTTCTATTCTTTACTTGCTGCTTTGCTGTATGCTAGAAGACATGTTGAAGGGTAAACAGCAGCTTTTTAATAAACTTTGTGTAAATTCATGAGCATAGTATTGACTGCCTTGCTGTACCTAAATCTCATTTAGACACAAGTCAGTGATATCTCGTAATGGCTGTGATTTGGATGTATACATCCAATCATAAACTATCTGCTCTAAGCTTAAACTTAAGGGTGTAAATTTGTAAGGCCCTCAAAAACTGTGTCAATAAAATGATAATATCTAAGGATTTAAACCACTGAAAAAACTCAGTTTGGCACATTGATCAGGATTGTGTTAATATTCTACATTCATTTTCATATACACCTGAATGAAACACAAAGACGTTAAAACAATGATCAGCTTTTGAAAATGCATTGTCATTTAAAGAATCTACTGACAGCAGCACATTTTAGAAAAGTTGTGATAGTGAAATGCTTTCACCTCTTGGTTCCAACGATTCCCTTATCTGAAGCAGACATGTTGCATTCATCACATCCAGAGAGAATTTAAATTTTAAATGTTGGTTTGTCAGAATGCAGGACATCCCTCTTCCTTCTATCACTCCATATTAATTAAATACCAACCCACATGAAATAACATTTCTATCTTCATTTTAGCTACACGGAGAAGTTATTTATAATTACTGAATTCATTTTGCATATATTATTCAGCCACCACTGTGATTTTGTAGAGCTGATCTGCCTCAGAGGCCCCGGGGAACCACCAGGTTTTGACTATTTAATTAGTTTTGGCCTTTTGGTTCGACTCGTGCAGTAATACTAATACATGAGATTATTAGTAATATGTTGTACTTTGATGAAATTGACAAACTCTGGAATATCTTCAAAGTGCTTGATTTTAGCTCAACTGGCTTGTGGCGAACTCCTCTTCATTCTTAATGCTTCATCTCTTTAGAGATTCTTTAAGTTTTTCTTAATTCAGTTTGGTTGAACTTATGCATAGATTCACAACAAACACCAAGATCTGTGCATATAATCTGTGCAGCTGATCATATGCACAATCATGGCCAAAATCAATAAACAAGGAACAGTTGCTGGAAGAATATCTCATTTAGACGTGAGTTATTGTTAAAAGGGGTATTGTAAAACCAACTTTTTTGAGTTCATATCAAGTCATGTCATTCCCTCAACAACAACAAAAAATTACTGGAATTGCATTGATTCTTTCATGCAAGTTTGAGAAATCCTTGAATCTACCATGACAATCATCCAACATTGTTCTCACAAAGCCACAAATCAAATATGGATATCCGATTGTTTTTAATGTGTCTAATGTCTGAATTGCCTTGATGCATTTCATTTATGTCATAGATATCTGAATTTTTCACCAGAAGAAGCCAGATGTGGTAAATCTGTAAATAAATAATGACTGAACATTTGATGAAACCTTTGGCTCTCATCGCAGTGGCGTCCATTTTTATTACTGCCTTAATCGTTGATGTCAGACAGCAGGTCGTTTTGGAGTCGTGACACATTCACACAGAAGTACGATAAATTAGTAATATGAACCACACAAAATAAAAAAGAAAATTTGATTTCACCAAAGAATTCAGAATTAAGCATCGAGACCTGCTGTGGGAACGAAGCCTCTTTCTTCTTTTAAACAGTTTCTCTGCATTTTTTCCAGAAAGGTCAACCACAAACTAATCAGAACTACCTGATCATACCCTGCTGTCTTTGGTTGATTAGTGAAAAAAATATGCAAAATTTTTTACCATCACGTGTGGATGTTATGGATCACATACTTTAGTTTCATGGACATCAAGTGTTATCTTCTGTATTTGTATTATTCTGCTATAAAGAAAAATGACACATTGAAAAAATTTAAACTTTGCATCTTTTTACTGCATTGCTGCTGCACTAATTACTTTCTTTTTACTCTACACAGAAGACTACACAAGGATAATGAATGGAGTATTGTAGAGAAGTGACTCACCTCATTTCAGAAAGTGCGCTATTATTTTCTCTGTATTTTTAAAAACATAATGCAGCATCCATGTGAGTTTTACTAAAATATTTACATGTACACGCTCTTTGCTTTACTCTACCAGGAGAAACAGTGATGTGTTGGAATTGAATAACACGCAGTCCTTTCCTGTGTCTCCAGATTATGTATCAAGCAGAGATTTGTACATAGATATATCTATGTACAAATCTCTGCTTGATACATAATCCCTATAGGGGAGGAAAGCACAGCGGATTAGATGGACTCTGCAATCAGAGGCATTGTAATATCCTGTAAGCTTTTGGCATCACAGACTTGCGGTAAACACGAACAAACCAAAACTCTCAGAAGAACACCTGCAGAAAAAATTGATTGCAACCCTCTTATGCAAACAGGAAAGCAGAGGCAGATGTGGCTGCAGATAAAGCTTGAGCAGTGCCAAAAGCCCCCCACACCCGCTGCTCCACCTCCCGCTTAAAAACAGGATGTACATGGAAGAGAAAAGCATTTGTTACAGAACAACTTCAGAGACCTGCTGGTTACTGATTACTACTGTGTGAGTTTCCTGAATGTGATCGGCGCTCTAGTAATTACCAGAGGAATTTACACTTGCACAGTAAGATAGCAGCTACCAGCCACCTGGGTTTCAGGTCAGCCTCTCCGCCTGAGTTTAAATGTCCTCTTTCCTCAAAGCTGCAGTAGGTAACTTTTATTTAAAAAAAAAGTTTTTTACATATTTGCTAAAACTATTACTAGGTCATGACAGTATGAATACAAAGAATGGTCAGAAACAACCAATCAGAGCCAGGAGGAGGGCTTTAGCACTGTCAATCATGCTAACATAGGTGCTTCTCACATCCTGCCCCTTGTATCACTTTGCTAAGCTACAGCGTTTTCCCAGAGCATAGCTTTCCGATAATGCGCAAGCCAGTTAGCATGGCTATCAATGAAAGAGGGTAAACAGTTTTCCTGTGATGGTAAATTGTCTTATCGCCATTAGCACAGGTGAAGCGCTTATACATGATATACAGCACTAAGACCCTCCTCCTGGCTCTGATTGGTTGTTTCTGCAGATGGCAGTGGAACCACAGGGAGGAGGCAGAGGAGCTTGATTTTTTTTTTTTTTCACAGATGACCTGCATCTTATACAGTCACAACATTGTCAAAGGTTTAAGACACATGTAAAGAGATATATATTTTTACCTATTGCAGCTTTAATTTTCAATGTCTTATCAGGATATTCTGGATTTATTTACATTTTATTAGTTTAGCTTTTATTTGAAGTCACCAAAAATATTTCTATAGATTTTCATTTTGACTTTAAATTTGTGTTGTGCTTTTATTTAAGCTAATCTTGAAATGTTGTGAAATCTTAAGCTGGATTTTAATCAGCAGCTTGAAATTTTAGGTTTAGGAGCTTGAATAGCAGTTCTCTCTCTACCATTTCCACACACCCAAGTTTGGCATAATAGAGCTAATTGTTTTTTTAACTGCAAAACAAATACACATTAGAAACCTGTAAGTCACTATATACACAGTTTATGAGTTGTGCACGTGCAAAAGCTCTCAAATGACTAAAACTCAACTTGAATCAGTCTGTCAGAGCAGACTGAACTCATATTGCATGTTTGTAGTCTTTACTGTATAAGCCCAAGATAGCAAACCTTTGAAACCCTGCCACACTCACATTGATTTACCTTGTGCAAACTGTCCTGACTTTATAGCACAGGTTATATATTTTTTAGCTTAAGAAGAGATTTAAAACTCTGGTTGATGTGTTGTGATCTCTTTGTCTTGTAAGAAGTTGCTTCAATGAATAAAAACACTGGTTTAGATTACCCTAGGTCAGGGTAATCTAAACCAGTCTAACTATAAGTTTCATCAGAAGGGAAAGTGTTAAGCCTAGTATTAATAGTAAGCAGGGTGGCTGATTCACAAGCTGCTTCCACAGCAGAGGACTCTGAGAACTAAAGGATCTGCCTCATAAATAGTGACTTACAGGTTTGAACCTCTAGGAACCAGCAGTAAACCTACAGTCTGAGATTGAGAGCAAAGTGTTTGTTAGGAACATATGGACCAATCAGATCTCTGATGCATGATGGAACTGGTTATTAGGGGGTTTATATATGAAAAGGAGAAGCTTAAATTCTCTTCTGGATTTAACAGGGAGCCAATGAAGGGAAGCTGAAATAAGAGAAATATGACCTCTCTTTTTAATTTTCATTAAAATTAAGCCAGTGAATAAAAGAGTTGCAGAAATCCTGCTGCAGGGTTTAGAGATAAACTGAAAGCTGAAAGCTTGTCTCTAAGACTTCATTTTTTTAGTACATATATATATAATAATAAATAAACAATTCCCTTCTCACCCTCCACGGGTGGTCTCTTTCATCCTCTGAGCTCGGGTCCTCTACCAGAGGCCTGGGAGCTTGAGGGTTCTGCGCAGTATCTTGGCTGTGCCTAGAACTGCACATTTCTGGACTGAGATGTCTGATGTTGTTCCTGGGATCTGTTTGAGCCACTGCTCCAGTTTGGGGGTGACTGCCCCGAGGGCCCCGATGACCACAGGCACCACTGTGGTCTTCACCTTCCAGGCCTTCTCCAGTTCCTCTCTGAGGCCCTGGTATTTCTCCAGTTTCTCCTGCTCCTTTTTCCTGATGTTGTAGTCACTTGGTATTGCTACATCCACCACAACGGCTTTCCTCTGTTCTTTATCCACCACCACAATGTCCGGTTGGTTCGCCATTACCATCTTGTCTGTCTGGATCTGGAAGTCCCACAGGATCTTAGCTCGGTCATTCTCCACCACCTTTGGGGGTGTCCCCCACTTCGATCTCAGGGCTTCCAGTCCATATTCGGCACAGATGTTCCTGTACACTATGCCCGCCACTTGGTTATGTCGTTCCATGTACGCTTTCCCTGCCAGCATCTTGCACCCAGCTCAATGGGTAAGTCACCAATCTTCCACCCGGGAGACGCGGGTTCGAATCCAGGCTGGGGCAAACAGTTACAACAGTGAATTTGAGCTATGCAGTGTGGGTCCTTTGGCAAGACCCTTGGAGCTATATAGCCTACCTCATACCATGAGAGACATTGATAAGCACGACATGCCGGCTCAGACGTCGCCCGACCGAACAAGGTCTGCGTCAAAAATGGGCTACTGGAACAAGACGGAAATGGGCGACAGATATATATGTATATACACACACACAGTATATATATTAATTTATTTTTGACTGATATTGTATTTCAATTTAGAAGTTAAATATCTGCCTGGCTTTTTTTCTCTAACACTTTATTATTATGAAATTGACATGGACCAGAACGTTAAAATGAAGTTTTAAATCTGAGCCAGGAACATGATTAAGTTTATAATATTGGAAAAATATGATGTTATCCCAAAGACAACGAGGCAGTTGCCATAGCCCCCAATAGTTCTTATCAAAGCTCAACAGTATCATCATCATTGTTATTACTCTGTGCTAGCATTTAAACTTGTGTAATATTTCTATTTGCTTTCACCTGTTCTTAGGAACTTGTTTAATCTGCATTGGAGTCAGACAGGACGCTGCCATGAACCAGACAGGCTGCCCTGAGGTCAAGGTCCCATTTCCCGTCTTCTTCACCGTTGGAATCGTCAGCCTGGCTGAGAACCTGCTGGTCGTGGTGGCGGTGATGCGCAGCAGGAACCTCCACTCGCCCATGTATTGCTTCATGTGCAGCTTGGCTGCCTTCAACACCATCGCCAGCGTGACAAAAACGTGGGAAAACCTGATGATAGTTCTTGCTGATGCGGGACACCTGGAGAGGAGGGGTCCTCCTGAGACCGACCTAGATGACGTGATGGACTCCCTGCTGTGCATGTCGTTTGTAGGCTCCATATCCAGTTTCCTGGCCATTGCTGTTGACCGGTATGTATCCAGATCTGCTGACAGATGACTGAAGATACAGTGAGTGATGCAAAAAAACAAAACAAAAAAAAAATGTTAGCTGTCTTAAAGCAATAAACAGGTTTCGGACTTCTCTTACCCATTGGCTCCAACATGACACCATTGTGTGAACTGTATGTCCTGCACATTGGGCAAGGGCACAATGCAACTATTCAATTGCACTGTGTAATTCCTTCATGAAGAACTAGTAATGGTATCTAATGCATCTTTGGCCAGTCTAATGTGTTTTTTCACTGTCACCATGTATTGACCGTAATGCCGTATTGACCCTAACGCCCAACACATTTGATCATTTTTGTCATTTTATCGTAAACCTTTTGATAGAGACAGAAGACGGCGATAGATAGCTCTGTCAATCATTTTTGTCACATTTCTTGCTAATATAATCTCATTTTAAAAGGTGTGATATGTCTTAATTCAGTGCTAGTACAGAGGTCCACAGTCATATTGGTTTGACCACTGGCATAGTGACTGGTATCCAGCCACAATGATGAAATGTTCTTTACCCTCTCATTTTGGCTTGTCACTCCTCAACAAAGTATTCCTTTGAATTACACAACACTTTATAAAAGAGGGAAGATAATGATGAATCAATTGTGACATGACATTCAAAAAGCCAGATTTTGTTGCAAATTAAAAAAAAAAATCCCTCATCACCATCTCAATACTCAAAATGAGCCTGGAAAACATAATTAGTTTGCCCTTTTCCACCTAAACACATATTGATTGCTATAGGTACATAAACCTTATTGTTTGATAGCTGAATGTGGCTTACCTGAAACTCAAATAAAGGAAACTTGTCAAAACCCAACTATTACCCTGAGTCAAAGAGATGGTATTATGGATAATAACAACATGTTGCCTTGCAGAAACAGTTGACCATTGTAGTTTAAGTTAACTTTCCAGGATACATCTGTCAAAAGACGAGGTGAAAGGGATCTAATGAACTCTGTTTGTAGCTCATCTGGTGTGACTCTCATTCACTGATCTGTTCCACACAACAAGCTGAGACCATGTTGTTAGGCCACATAACATCCTGAAAAAAAGTTTTAAGTCTAAATTGTGTTTTTAATTAGACATTTGATCTTTGCATCAAATGCAAAGATCAAATGTCACATGCCACAGCTGCATGTGGTCCCTCAATCAGGACTGAAATGTTTTTTTTGTTTGTTTGTTTGTTTGTTTGTTTTTTGTTGTTGTTGTTTTTTATCCTACAGTTACATCACCATCTTCCATGCGCTACGTTACCACAACATCATGACCATGCAGCGAACTGCAGCCATCTTGGGGCTTATCTGGACATCATGTGCAGTTCTGGCTGTGCTAATGGTGAAGTTCTTCAACTTTAAGTTCATCATGATCTGCTTCATTGTCTTCTTCGTCGTCTCCCTGGCAGCCATCTGCTTCCTCTACGTCTACATGTTCATGATGGCCCGCATTCATGCCAAGAACATTGCAGCGCTTCCTGGTGGTGGCAGGGACAAGTCTCAGCATCAGAGGAGGTGGGGCAGCAACATGCGAGGCGCTCTCACTCTCACCATCCTGTTCGGGGCGTTTGTGGTGTGTTGGGCACCGTTTTTTGTCCACCTGGTCATCATCACAGTTTGCCCTATGAATCCGTACTGTGAATGCTACCGGTCCTTGTTCGAGCTGCATGTGGTGCTGATGATGAGCCACGCCCTCATAGACCCGGCTATCTACGCTTTCCGCATGGCTGAGCTGCGGCACACCTTCAGAAAGATGCTGTTTTGCTCTGACTGGAAATTTTGCTTGTAACAGAAATTTATCTAAAGTTTTTAACGTCTAAACGTTTTTCATCCACTGAACAAAAATAGGTTGCACTGCAACCTGATGACAGCGCAACGTTCCCTGTTGTGCTAATGATCATTTTTGTCTTTGAGTCTTTCATTGGCAGGGGTTAAGTCACTGTGTGGTTCCTGTGACATGTGCCACCAAACAGCTGAGGCTAACAGAGGGTATGAACCTACATCACTCTTGTTTGCATTGCTACTTGGACATTTGGTCAATGGACTTTGAGCATACAAACCACATGTTTGAAATTTTCATTTGTTGTCCTTTTGGTCTCACTGGGGATCCCTATGACCTGAAAGCGATTCCATTGTTGGCAACTTACTCTTTAAAGCAGCAGCAGCAGCAGCAGCAGCAGCAGCAGCAGCAGCAGCAGCAGCAGCAGCAGCAGCAGCAGCAGCTATTTATATCAAAATGTTATTTACCTAAATGTCTACAGGTCCTAACAGTGCAACATCTGACAGATCATCTGTGAAAGAAATCCACCTCCTCCTGCTGTCTGCAGAAATGCATTGCTGGCTGCCGGTCAGAAGCAACCAATCACAGCCAGAAGGAGGGTCTCAGCGCTGTAAATCATGCTTATGTATGCGCTGCCGAAGATTAACAGTGGAGAAACAACTTATTGCTGGCTATGCTAGCTAGGCTGAGCATTCAGGGCAGGCTCTGCGGTGGGCAGAAAGCAAGGGGGAATGGAGTGAGCAGTGCGTACATGAGCCTGATTGATGGTGCTAAGACTCTATTCCTGGCTCTGATTGGTAGTTTCTGACTTAGTGATGTATTTCTGCAATAGGAGATTATGTGTCTGTCATAAGATTCTGACAGTTTTTACAAACCTCTAAAAGACATGTTGTTCATAAAAGTTTCCTACTGCAGAATTCGCCCATGTCAGCCTCTTACCCCATAAATATTATCTTGCAGTTTTATAATCAAAAGATTGTTTAGATACATGTTAATTTATTATTTTGTTATTTTGTTTAAAAATTCCTCTATGTCTGCATGTTCATGATGGCCCGCATTCATGCCAAGAGTTTAAAAAGTTTAAAAATTCAGAAATTAATTAAAACACCCCACATGTAGCGTCAAAACTTTAAATCTTGGGTTAGATTCTGAACGTTGAAAGCGAGTCTGCCTCTTCATTCCACGGATGATCACATGCTGTGAACCTTAAATGATAAACCGCTCCAATCAGCAGCAGATCAGTTTATCCACAACTATTTTTACCTCTTTTCTCCCTCTCTGCGGTTAAAAGAAAATAAGGTGTATAAAAATAATGGATTTCATATCTGAAATTGAAATTTTTATCTCTAACTGGATTATGAGACTTGACATATTTTTTTTTTCTTGCCAGCTATGCTTCAATCTCCTAACGACTACTTTCAGGCTATTTGACTTAGTTCTAACTTTCTTTTCTGGAGTAATCTAAAGTGAGAAATCATCCAGAAATCCACCAACATGGATCATATAAACCAGCCTCTGTTTTTTTTTTTTTTTACAGAACATCCATAAATGTGGATAAAAGCTGAACTCAGAAATGGGATGGTTAGCACCCAACACAACATGATCCAGACCACAGTATGGTGCTCTAATTTTGGTTATAATTTGGTGTTCTGGTGTGATAACCAGACAGATCAATGAGTTAATTAAAAAATATATAAGTTAGATTAAGCATTAGGAATGACAGCTTTCTTTAGTGGAGAGACCAAAATCTCTTTATTCAGCTTATTTATTTGTCTTTTTAGTGTTTTATTCAGTCAGACATTTCTCTTTAACGTGTTGAATTGTTTGTGTTTCTGAGTTTTATCTTTGTTTTTGTTCCTTTGCTCAATTAATTATTGAAGATCTGACGTACGATAACTGATTGTCAATAAAATCTTGTTATGCTGAACTGATTATTAATGACATCTGATTAAAGAGACTGATCAATATCTAAAGAAAATGATAAATTCTTGATACATTATTATAATTGAAAAAGCTGTCAATATGCTAAAGTCTAACATTTGCCCCCAATATACATCTGTCATGCAAAGCCACTGATAACAAGAGACACAGAAGAAATTATTATTTGGAAGTAATTTAGCACAAACGCAGCCCAGAGACAGGCATATAGATGACCTGATTAGCAAAGAGCTAGCCTGCTTAGAGCAGAGCATTATTCCTCCAGAGATCAATGATCTGTCACCAGTATGTGAAGACTGAGAGAAGATCAGCTGACAGAAGAAGCCTGCAGCACTGTGCAGACATGGCATGATGCTGAAAACGGTAAATCCATGAAGACGCCCACTCTGCAGGAGAAAGAGGGTCATTAACTCACCGACTGACTGACTGACTGACTGACTGACTGACTGACTGACAGGCCACACTAACAAGTTTCACTGAAGACACCATCTTTTATGCTTTCTGGTTTTTCCCAGTTTATCCCAACCCTTTGCATATTAAATGATTTACACAACCATTGTTGGACAGCACATGTACCAGATCAGGCTGTTCCCTCTGGGTGTCAGTGAGGGTATAGCAATGTGCAGCAAGCAGAAGTCTGATGGGATCTGAAGGTCTGGATGAGAGCCAGTGAAAGAGAACTTGAGCGACATTCTGGCTACAAACGGAAAAGTTTGTATAACTGTATAACTGTTGAGGTTTTCCATGTAGCACAGCAGTCATTATAATAAATATAATCTGCTACAAGCTAAGATTATTGTTTACCAGCTTATTGTAAAATGCATCAGCTCTACTGTGTTTTGGTTCTAGTACTTTTCAAGTTATTAATTTCACATTGATTTCTTTGTTTTATTTATTATTACTATTATTATATCATTAGATTAAGCATCACTGTAACTAACAATAAATCCAATCCTGTTTGTGACTTTTTGGGACGTAAATAAATAATTTTTGATGAATGTAAAAATCCTTTATTCCCTTATTAAATAAACTATGCAGTAGGATTTTTATTACGTCTTCAGTCAGAGGCTTCAGTAACCCTTTATTTAACAGGGTGTGCATAAGACGGACATGACTCTGTCATAAACATGACTTGACATGAAGTCTTCATGAATGTTTACAACTGTTGTCATGAATAGTCATTCGATAAATAATGGCATTTATAATGCAAAGGTGACAATTTTAATTTACTTTTGATGCAAGTTTTAATCCAACTTTGCATTAAAAATGTCATTATTTACTGAATGACACTTCATGACAACAGTCATAAACATTCAAGAAATCTACTCCTTTGTCTAACAGGTGTTATGTCATGTTTATGACAGTGTCATGTCACTCTTATGCACACCACATCAAACCGCTGTAACACAGACTGCTAAAGGAGATTCTTCCTGCTCTGAAGATAATTGTATGAGTTACAGCATCACATTTCCCTGTGGGATTTGAATTATCCATGAATTATCCATCATAAAGAGAGTTTGGAAAAATATTTAATGAAACAGAAAACCTTGAAATAAAAATATTGGAGCCAATTTTCCTCAAGTTTATTTATGTAGCACATTTAAAAACAATCACTTTGACCAAAGTGCATCACAAAGAGTAAAAATAGACAAAATTCCAAAACACATCAATAAAATCAACAAGAACAATAAGATAAAAACAAAAACAAAACAAAAACAAAACAAAACAAAACAAAAAACTGGAGTATAAAACAATCAAACCAGTCTGATGGAGCTCAAATTTGGATTAAAAAAAAAAAGAGTTTTCAGGAGGAACTTAAAAGACTGCAGCATGAATAACAAGGGGCAGCTTGTAGTCTGCAAAAAGCTCCATCCCCACTGTGCTTTAATTAGGCCATTAGCTGCAGTAAGAACATCTGTCAAGAAGATCTCAGAGCACTTTTTGGACTCTTAGGTTATGGAGGACAGTTAAAAGATAGTGCCAAACCATTTAAAATGGAGTAAAAATAATTATTTATACATAATTAGTAAAACAGAATAACACTCAGATTTATTATCTTTTTTATTAAGACATAAATAGATAAAGAAGAATCCATTGTAAGCCACATTGCTAACAGAAGCCAATATTTACGTTTGTCCATATCACCATTTGACGAAGTGAAATGTGCGAACGGTCACTGCACATGGAGAAAAGCTTCAGCATGCGATCAGAAAAAGCTCAGTCTGATGAAGCAGCTGAGGCAAAAACACAAACTGCTGCTTCTGTGGGCAACAGAAACTCTGTCAGTTTTGAAGAATGTTGCATATGATAGCAGCACAGAGGGGCTTGAGCACAAATGCAAAGTCACTGAAGTAAATATCGTTACAAGTCTGTGCACATTTATGCATCTTCTCCCATTAATATTCTCTGCAGTGCAAAAGACTTACAATAAATCGGAACACTGTTACAACACAAGATGGGTAACCCATGTTAATCTTTTCACCATGTTTTTTTTTTTTTTTTTGATCTCGATGTCTTTGGGAACAAACATTATGTTAGGGAAGATATACAGCGACCGACTTTTTTTTTTTTTACAATAAATAATATGCTGCACAGATAATAACGTTGTTTACATAGCAATGCTTCATAACATTCAGGTTCAGTAGGTCGCTGCATTTTTACTGATAAAGAAGAGTCAAGCCTCTCAGTAGGGAGGTAGGCACCAGCACACAATCACAGAGAGCGCTGTGGAGCTATTTGTACATTCATGTTTTTACATGGCAGCAGCTCAGCACACAGGGGGATCGATGTGGAGCACAGAGACAGGAAGGAAGGAAAACTTTACACTCTTGTCTGAGGAAACGGTGCTGCACTTTTACACACAGGCAGATTTCAAGAGGCTGGTTGGCTGGTAACCATGGCGTTGATGCAGACACAGCTGCAGCTTGATGACGGCTGTCATTACTTTATATTTGTGCAACTCTGGATTTGTTGATACAAATGGCATAAAATGAAAAAGATAGATGGTGAGTTTTGCTTTTCATTTGTGTTCAAAAAACTGATAAAATAGAGAAGATGTTGCACAGTATGAACTCTTTGAATTGAAATCTATGGAGTGTTTAAAATTAGCTGTGTTTCCATTACAAATGTTTACAAATCTTTCTCAATATTCTGCTAATGTTGAAAAAAACACCCCACTATTTTGCAGTAATGGTGTTTCAGTTAAATATGAAACTGTTTTAAAATCAGACATGAAGAAGCTTTTTCACACAGTAAACCATCATACAGCTACCACTTCCTGTTGTCTTCTTCATCATTTTCACCAGTAGTAACATCCTGCTGTTGAACTCATGAAAAATTTGGTTAATTGATAGTTTGAGGCTGGACCCAGCTACTACTTCTTTTTTGTTGTTAATAATTAAAGTTGCTCAAAATCACTGAGATTCAGGCTTCCCCACCCACAACTATCATCACCAGAAAAGGTTCTTATTTGCATGTATAGGACAGGGCGGGTAAAAGAAAAAAACAGTTTTTATCTTTTATGAAAAAAAAAGGTGACATTTTAAAGCTGGCATTTAGACCGTTCCAAAAAATCATGAATGTTTGTTGTGTTTGTTGAATACATGCTGATAATCACATAAAAAAAAATAATAAAAATTTGGACAAAAAATATCTGGAAACAATGCTTCTACGGCGATATATAAAACCACTTTTGTGTTTCACACTGAGCAGAAAATAAATAGATCCTCTAAAGGTCAGGCAATATGTGAGACAGCAGGATAAACGTGTTGCCCCCTGGAGTGAAGCAGGGATTTGTAATTATCTTGGAAAGCGTTTATGAAAGAGCAGATGGCTGCTGTGTGTGTTTTTGTGGTTTCCATGTCTGCTTTTAACAGGTGATCTGAGCGTGAGGACCATTAGTCAGAGGAGTAAGTGTATGTCACCCTGTCCTGCTGCTTTATCATCAGTTTTTCTACCTTGTTTTTGGTGTTACTCATTCACATTGTAGCAACACAGGCCACTGCTGATGATCCATGTATTAGTCATGTATGTCTTCCACAGCACCAGATATCATAATGCTTTTCCACCCAGAGTGGAGGCAGCGCTTTCATCTGCAAGTCTTTGTTAGACCTCTAAAAGGGGGCAGTCACCATTTACTTGGATGGTTTTTACCTTCTACATGCTGAACAAAGCCGAACAGCAGGCTCTGCTCCCCCACCACATAGTAATCAGTGCAGACCTCTTCATGTGTGCAAGACAGTAATAATACTGTACTCTTAATGCAACATCACTGTTCCTGTCTCCAGACAAAAACTTTCCTACATTCTGAAAGATCTGGAAAACTGAGCAGCAAAAATTACTAGTTCAAGTCATCCTTTCCTTTTTTCCAATCTGCCATGAAGTGTACACACTGTTACGTCCTTCATGGGCTGCAAAATTCTTCGGGCTCCGGTGAGACAATGAAATGTAGGTTGGTAAGAACCAGAAAGCGAGAATGTTTTTTTTTTTTTTTTCTGTCAAAACAAGTCTAAATTTATTCATAAACTGGGATTATGTATTTGGTCTCCAAACTGACTCAGCTCACTTTTCACACTTACGACTGAACTGATCACCTCCTTTCCACTGAGAAAATATACTTTTATGTTTTAGCTTTGAATTATTTTTATTCTGTGATATGCATCGTTAACAGCCCATAACTCACAAACATCACTGGATAATAATTAAGTGCATCCTTTCACAGTTAACAATGCCTCAGTCTATAACACTATCGCCTGTCATGACAGTTTTTTATTAAGTCATACATGTTAAAAAGACTCAAGTTTCAGATCAGAAGTGCAAGTCAGATCTGAAATCTTTTAGTCTCAAATTTTAGTTGTATTCACCGTCTGATTAATGTAGTTATTAATTACTTGACCTTCCCATATGGGAATTCATTTTACTCATTTACTTATGAATAAAATGTACATATGTATATGTTGTTTCTGTGTCTTGAGTTGCTCAGATCACAAGCTTCTGTGCAAAAGTTTTAAACCAGGCCATTTTCATCAAGAATTCAAGCTTTGTTGCAACATTTTAAATTAAAATCTCAAAATTGTATTATTATAATTACCTTAATTTGTGTTATTTATGTAATCCATCTGCTCGCAATACATTTTCTGTTTAGCCACTTTATTTAAAACATGGCTAAAGATAAAGTTTTTCCTTACAAACATTTCAAGTCTGAATCTTCAGAAAAGTAGTTAGAAGTGTTGAACATGTACACATTGTGTTCTTGTTTTCTCTTTTTCATCGTTCACATTATAAGGCTTTTTTTTAATTAGCACTTTTCTGTTCTTCAGTGAATGCAAAAGATGCATTCAGTGTTAGTTTTTTGTAAATAATGAGAGAAAAACTGTCTTCATAAATCATACAGAGGCAGCAGCTGAGCTCTGGAGTTACTGCAGCAACAGCAGGAAGCATTTCTCCTCCACAATGCTCAACGCCGCTTCTCTGATGAAGACAACACATTTCATTATATTCATTATTACAAATCTAAAGCCCTGTCACCTGTGTGCAGGTGTAGGCTGGCACTGAGGAGCAGACAAACATCCAGACGAAGACCCATGCCTTGCGGCGCCTTGATTCTGACGAATTTTGCATGTGGAAATAATTTGGCTTAAGAACTCCTAATGAGCTTATGATGCACACAGATGTCATATGAGAAAATGAAAGACGCATAAATTATTTGTGCTTTCATGGAGCTTAGTGTCGGCGCAGAGACACAGACAGTTTTCAACTGAAGTGTAATTAAAAGCCCCATGTCTCCTGACGGCTTTATCAACTCGACTGTGAACAAAGTAAAAAAAGAAAGTGAGTTAATGTGCAACACATGGTGTAGAGCTCCAATTCTCATGTGAATAACATTTTACAGTATGCTGAGCAGAGAGTGTAATCACCCCACTGACCAATATAACATTGGACTGAACAGGAATTCCAACAGCAGGTTCATTAAAGCGTTCTCTCCCCGATAGAGCTGTTAACATGGACTAAATGTTCTTGAAGCAGTGTCTGATTTCAGCTGTTAATTGTTTTTTTTTTTTTTTTTCAGTATTCACTTTTAGCTCCATCGCTGGATTATGCTAAAGTGCAATAGCACTTTTTCCTATTCTGGATTGCATTTTGGAGCATTCAAAGTACAGGTTACCTGGATCTAACATGAGAACATGAAGAGGAGCTGAGTCCGGACAGGGTAGGACAGTTTTGTTGGTGCGTTACCGAATCATTTTATTTATTTACTTATTTACATATTTAAAGTTGCAGTAGGTAAATTTAATTTAAAAAGAAAGTATATGTTTTTCACATATTTGTTAAAACTGTCATTATGTCCTGACAGTAGAAAATGAGAAACGATAATCTGTGAGAAAACAGAAACACTCTCTGCACCGCCATGCGTCCACCTTCACAGAATGAGTTAAGAAATCATTCTTGTCATTCAGTCACCTTCTACAACGGCTCTGTTCTTGCTAACAGCTGAACAACCACTATATTTCATATCTTGAAATACTATTTGGCTGCTTAAACTGTTTCTTAGATATAATTTTTTCTAGGTACAACAATCAAAATCCTTCAACTTTTCTTTATATTGTACTTGATGTTACTCCTTGGATACAGTGTACTTAGATATGTACTTTGATGTCTGAAATAGTTCCACTGTACAACCAGTAAAGTATCAGTCAGCTGAAGGACTTCACATACTGTCATTATACACTGATGACTTCCTTCTGTTCATCTCTGCCCCACTAATGTGTTTGTGTTTATATGGTTTTGCACCTGTCAATAAAATTGTATTTTTACATTTAAAAACCATTACACCAACAACAAAATGGTGTTGATTCAAGCATATTCCAAACCCCCTGAACACTGCATTACAAACGACTTTATGTTTTATCCCCTAAAGCGCTGAATTGCATTTCTAAAGAGTTTTGGCCTCCTTTTGTAACATCAGTGAGAACTCCCATGATCCTGTCAGAGTTGCTAGCGTCATTGCCGAGGCCGTTCCGCCACGCAGGTTAGTCCTAATTGCCAAGGATGTGCACATCATGGCTTTGAAGCAACACTGGCTGCGTGGGGTTGCCATCATCGGCAATTAACAGTGAATATCTAAGCTCTCTTTCAGCCTGCATGGCTCACGTGATAGAAGTGAAAAAGATCTCTCAGGCTGCCTTGTCGGTCATAGTCCTGTAGGTTATTATAGTAATGTCGTTGATTAGAAAAGGAGAACCAAAAGAAAAGCTAAACCACACAGAGGAGGACATGTCAGGGGAGAATGATAGAAGGGTAGATTTCTGTGACGCATTTTTAAATGACTGGTGATTTCGGATGGGGCTGGTAGAGCGTTTGGATAATGCACCTAATAAATCAGCCTCTTTGTGTGTGTTTTGGATGCAGTGCATTAGCACATTAGGAAACACTTCACTGTTTCTGGCTCCATTCTGGCTTGTCCTTTTTAACAGTTGGCAGAAAAACAAACACCCAACTAAAAACTGTTTTCACTGTAATACGTAAGTGGACCCCCCCCCAAAAAAAAAAAAAAAAAAAAAAAAAAAGACAGTCTCCATGCGCTGGACGTTGAATTTCCGGAACCAGTCTCAGTTCAAGTTCATTCGTCCAACTTTGTTTTTGTGTGTGTGTGTGTGAGTGTGTGTGTGTGTGTGTTCTTTTCTTCCATTTTTTTCTTTTCAGAACTTACCGGTGAGGGAGCAAAGGTTGCTGCAGACGTTTCTTAAGCTGTAGCAACAGATTATCTCCTTGAATGTCTTCCTCATCTCCTGACTCCTGAAGGCGTAGATCAGTGGGTCGATCACGGCGTTGCACATGATGAGGATGAGGTACATGTTGAAGTGGGACATGAAGCACACGCAGTACAGGTTGCGAGGGCAGGAGATCATCAGGATGAGGTGCAGGAAGAAGGGGGCCCAGCAGACGATGAAGATGCCCAGGAGGATGGTGAGGGTGATGGCACCCTTCATGCTGGTGCGCTGGTGGATGGAGTTGTAGCCCGGCAGCGCGGCGATCCGCTTTACGTGCGAACGAGCCAGCATGAACATGTGGCTGTAGAGGGAGGCCATGATGAGCAGCATGGCAAAGAACATGGACACCAGGCAGATG
Source organism: Poecilia formosa (assembly GCF_000485575.1). Lineage (NCBI taxonomy): Eukaryota > Metazoa > Chordata > Actinopteri > Cyprinodontiformes > Poeciliidae > Poecilia > Poecilia formosa. Next base: position 1,403,878 of record NW_006799975.1, read on the forward strand.
ATGACAGGGGTGGTCTCAGAGTAGATGATGAAGACGATCCCACAGCCAGTGCAGAAGGTCCAGATTCCTCCAATGATGCAGCCTGCTCTCCTCACCGTCATGATGTTGTGGTACCTCAGAGCGTAGAAGATGGTGACATACCTGTGGAGGGAAGCATATCACACATACAGATTTTGCATTTCAATTCTTGGTGTGAAATTATGGAACAAGTTAAATGAGGAGTTAAAAAAAGTAGAAATTTTATACAATATCAGAAGGCAATATTAGGAGGTCATTTTCACATGATATAGAAATATGAGGAGAGATAGCACTAACGTGTGAGTGTGTGTGGAGAATGTATATATATATAGACATATATAAGCCCTGATAAAATGGAAAATTAATTAACCTATGTTTTTTTATTTGATTTAATAATGAGGCTTCATCTGAAAATATTGTAAGAGTTTATAAGGTATGAGTTTATAGTTTTCTTACTTCTTCCTACTCCTTTTCGAGCATGTTAATATTGTGGTAAAAAAATGTCTTTTGCATTCCTTGTATATGCATGTGATTTTATACTGCTATCATATTTGAAAATAAATAAAAATAAAATAAAATAAATAAAATATCACTTATTAGCTTTTTAGAGTTATCTTTATAAGGTTACAGGTGTTTTCATACCTGACAGATTTGGGACCAAACTTACAACATTTGTTCCATTTTCAGCTGCTGTGGTTTTCTTTAACTCTGCACTGTGTCAAACAACCCAAACCCTTTGGAAAACGTGTTCATCTCTTTGCCTGTGGTGGTGCTACACCAAGAACTGCCGAAGTAAACTCTAGATCCTCTGAAGAAGATGCCAAGTGCAACTTCCTTCTTCACGCAATGTAAACAAAAAATGAACTGGCACCAGATTTTAGTGGTTGTTGGATTTCCCCTTTGTCTTTGACAAAAGTCATTCTCCCTTTAGGGCTAAGCTTGTATGTTTGTTTTGGTTGTATTTACCCAGAATGCCCTGCGCTGTAGTCAGTTTCCAGCTTTTGGGGCAGTCTCCAGTCCACTTGCCATTTGAATCACACTAGAGTTCACTTCAGCCAAATCAAGACCTCAGTTTCCAGGACATCATAGTTCACTTTTTGGTCCACAGAGATAATTCACACCTCCTGAAATGAACCGGACTAAATAGGGCCTGTGTGAATGCAGCCTAAACTTCCAAAATACTCCATCACATTTCTGAGGGCTGACTCTAAATGCTAGAAAAAAACAAAAAAACAAAACAGGAATTCAATACAGATCATAATAATACTGCATTATAATATTAAAAGACACAGTAAGAAAACTGGGGGTGTTTTGCTGTGGAAGATGAAACGGCAGAATTGACCTTTTCAGGTCACATAATCTCCACTTAAAGTTTGACAGAGAAAGAGCCAAGAGAAACTATTTTTAAAATATTGTTTTTTATCTGCTTTCTTTCATTAAACCAAAATCATCTGATACTGTTTTTGCATGCTCTGCTTTAAAAGGTAGATAAGAGAATCAATTTTTTTGGGATCCGCCTTTAGCCACTGTACCAATGAACCGTCAGCCGTCATTGGCTGACGGTTGCTGGCTGTGAGAGCAGATAGGGCTGCTTTGCCTTGCAGGGATGTTTGAAGGACTGATGAGACGTTGTTTCTGTACTGTCACTAACTTGGCTTACTAACAACTTTGAATCAATTGTGCTTCAATATAAAGTGCCATCATGGTGAAACAATAAACACACCCTTACTTGTTTTGGCCTTAACATGTAAGATGAATCCAGGTTTATGTATTAAGTTGTGCTTTGTAACATTTTGTAAACATAACCTCTGAGATTGTTTTTATTATCTAATAAATAAATAGCATATTAAACACCACATTGATCCCTTTACTGTCATGATGATACCAGAATCCTCATGGATCGACTGACTTGCATGTGAGCATTTTGAGGGTCGCCGTGGAAACAGTGAAATCAGAACTTTTTCACATCAAGATTTGCTGAAAGTCATTAGATGTATTTGATACTGATTTTCCTCTTATATGATCTTTTGATGCTCTACTTTTATTAAAATAGTAACAGAGATAAACATTTTACTCTCACAGGAGACAAAAATTGATATTTTGATCTGGACAGAGGTTTGTATAAATCCAGACCTGTAGAGGTCAAAGGTGATGGCATTACACATGAGAGCAAGTTTTACAGGTTATGTATGCATAGAAGGTGTTTCATTATTGTGTCTGGGTGCACAACTTGGTGTCATAAGTTTATCACAGTGCTTTGGAAAAGCAGTAGGTAACACCTTGAACTTGTTTCCATTTCATTAAACTAAGGACTCGCCCAAAACCCCGCCCCAAAACCTAACGGGCCGGTCTGACAGATAAAAATATTTCATGGTGATGCTGCAGGAACAGGTGCAAGGAGATAATAAAATACAATTTTTTTTATAGTATCTGCATCAGCGAGTAGAAATTTACATTTTAATGATTTAATGACACATTAAATAGACTGTCTATTCATTAAATGGTTTAATTTGTTTTACTTAGCCTATATTTAACCAGATAAGTTGATTCAGAACAAATTCTCTCATTTTTTGACTCACCCCAGTGTGCAGGATGCTTGAAACTCATGGCCAACAGTTAAATTTGTCCAGAGGTTAATTTACACACAGGAAGAGTACACTGAATAAGGGTGAATACTAATGCATGTAACACTTTATAGATTTTTACTTAAATTATACATCATTTTCCGTCCACTTCGCAATTTTTTACCGTGTTGTTTTTGTCAAATGACAAAACTGATGTTTTCATTTGTAAGGTGACAAGATGTGGACAATTCAAAGGGTTAAAATCTCTTGTGTGGCACATAGAAACGGTCAGTACCTGTCCACGGCGATGGCCAGCAGGCTGCACATGGACGCCACAACCGAGATGCAGATCATGGAGTCAAACACGTTGTCCATCTGTCTGATGAAGTGCTCCTCCACCACCAGCTGCCTGTTGTTCAGCAGGTAAATGATGATGGTCTCCCATGCATTGGACACGCTCACCAGCATGTCCGCCACAGCCAGACTGCAACCAAGCAGACACGGTTAATGACAGACGCTTTTGGCCACAAACACACATTCCTAAAGTTTCTGCACAGACATGCTTTCACCAGCAGCCTGCAGATAAGCTGGCAGACCTTCCTGCTGAGCAGTGATACATTTAAATCCCTGCCTCCCAGCAGGAGAGTCAGTTAAATCAATCAATGATTTACTGTGCAACCTTCCCTCTCTGCGGGTTTGAGCCATTTTCTTGTCGCTCATGTAGCGATGCCGATCCTAACTATGATTCATGGGGGATAAATTGATACCGCTGACAGATGCACTTTGCTTTAAAGCAGCATGCTAGCAGGTGTTTGAGGCAACAGCGTTTTGAACTAAATCAGGTGGTTCCCAAATGTCTAGGGTTACCACCCTACACATCTAGAAGCATCCCCTTCTCTACCTGAATCTCTGCCTGGCTCATTTCTAGACCTCAGTGGAGCTGATTGGCATGATGATGAGGGAATCCATTCATTTCATTCAGGTGTTCTGGAGAATTACTGCTGACTTTTAAGGAATCAAACAGAATCCAACTAAAGCTGTTTGTGCCGTTTTGTTGCACCTGAGTTTTAATTGTCCACTCCTTCACTGGTGGTGGATATGTGGCAGGGAGAGTTTTCTTCTCTCTCTGAAGGTCAAAATGTGTCAATACACATTTTGGAAACATAGAGACATTTCTTTGACATTATTCTGCTCTTGCATCTTAACATTTTCTGACTTTTTTCAGATTATTCTTGCTCTGGGCACGGCTTCTTTTTTGTGGTGTCCAAGAAAAATGAAGTGGATTTGTGCTCCAGTGGGAGGGACCTATAAAAACTTCCTAGAAGTTCTTTCCTTAAGCTCTTGTGAAGCATGACATGTCCTGGTTAGAAAGAAAAGCTTGTTCTTATCACCCTGAGTCTAAGAACAGATATATTTGTTCTTGCAGAGTATGTAGAGACATTGTGTCAGAGGATCTTTTTACATTACTAACCATCTTAAATCGACATTTCAACTGTTAGTGAGAAATAAAGTATAATTTCTGATCAGAATGTAGTTTTATTTTGTTAAGCAAGGTTTTACCTTGCAGTCAATTACAATGGTAGAAGTAAAAGAATAAAATCTTCACATTTCAAGAACTTCAATTTTAGCAAATATTTCAAAACATTTATGCAAGACTTTAGGGGAAAAATTATTATTAGAAAAATTATTTTAAATTAGAAAAGTCAGAAGATTTTTACTAACTTAGCTCTCAGAATGCAAAATGGAAGATCTCTGTCTAAAATATAAACAGATCACTTAGTAGTCAGATCAAATCAAATCAAAAATTTGATTAGGCAGTTAATTTGTGATTTATGCACATTTTTATATCGGAAGAGGTTAGCTTTGAAATCAATCAATCAAATTTTATTTGTGTAGCACATTTCAGCAACAAGGCATTTCAGAGTGCTTTACATCATAAAAACACAAAAACACAAAGTCATGCAACATAGAATCAACAATTGAAAAATTACATTTAGTCAAGTGCCATTGTTAAATTCTTAAAACATTATGTTTCAAAGGGCTTTAAGTGTTTCAGCAGTTTTGCAACGTTCTGAAGTTTGTTCCAGATTTGTAATGCATAGATGCTAAATGCTGCTTCTTCATGTTTGGTTCTTGGAATTCTGGGAAAAGCTCATTAAGAAGTGAAATCATCATTTGAAACCTGATAGTTGTGTTTACTCTACTTGTATTTGTCTCATTATAAAATTTGCTTGATTATCTGAAATACAGGGGGAAAACCCTCAAAAGAAATCCATCAAGTGCTTGTTTAGAGCCTTGTAACTGTTCAAAACAGCAGTAATGTATTCATAAGATTTTCTTTAAAACTAGTTGGTTCAGATTTTCGATGTATTTTATTTTATATTTTCTTTGAAGAAAACAACAGTTGCATAATTTAATCCACCCTGGAGAACAAAGTCAGATACTGTCTGACACGGTGCTCAAAACAACAAAGCCAAACAGAACGAACATTCAAAATGAACTCTAGCGATCCTTTAATCTGACTGTAACAATGTAGGAGTTACTGTTACTGTCAAAACAGGTCCTGCCTCCAGGTGAATAGGAATCGGAGCATCTCTGAATGTCAGTGGATATAAGATGACCAGATTCTCTGTTCTAAGGGGGAAACAATGTGTTCTTAGTCAAACTGCCTGCTTACGAATGTAAATGCTTTCTAAACATTTGGAAAGACATTTCCCATGCCGGTGTTCCAGCAGTCATTTCAAGCATTTGAAGTTTGTTTTGTAAATCTGCACAGAGTGAAGATACTTTTCCAATAAATAAATAAATAAATAAAAATAAAAAAGGAACTCAAGGACAAGTTTAACATTGACTTTGAAAGCTTTGCACAAAGAAGCTGCTGATGCTTTGTGGTATGGATTTGTTATTGAAATGTTTGGCAGTAAATGCCACATTGTAACAAACCCCAGCATGCTCCATGTTTGTGTCACCTTAAAGTCTTACATAATACAGAAATCACAAAAGAATGATGCAAGTAAACGACTTATCATACTAAATCCAAAAATCCAAAATTATTGAAATCATATGTCAAATGTCTGATCACTGAACAAAGTTTTACTTCATAGTATATTTTTGTATTTATGCTTTTTAAAAGTAAATATAAAGGACTCTTGAAATGTCAGTCTGATGAAGGGTGGAATTTAAAGAATGTAGTAAACCCTGCCATGTAGTCTCTATAAAATTAATAACTCCAACCTCAGTGTGACATGAAATATTACAAAATGTTATCAATTAAAATAAAAACTAGGCTAAAATGCAGAACCGGGCTGTGAGGTGCCATGTTTTACTATAACAATAACCTTTGATGAAAGGAGTTTTCTAGGTTCAGCATTAGAGGTTCTGTTCAGTTGAAGAAGACTTCACCACATCTAAGAAACACAACTTATTGTCATCTCCCAAAGAGTGCAGTGCAACAGAATCATTTCTAGAAAGGTCTTGGTGAAAACATTTAGAGAAAAGTGTAGTGACAAGAGGACCAACAAAGAAGGTAATTATGTCCAACAAAAACATAACAGAGAAACCTAAATGCTGCAGGAAGTAGAAAAATGAAAAAGATTGGACCAAAGTGAAGTTCTCTGATCCATCTTTTTATTTGTTCTGGACACTGAGAACAAAAAAAGTGTTACAATTTTTAAAACTTGTTGTGGTGCAAAATTCAATAACATTAACAATAAATATTTACCTGCAGACAAAAAAGTACATGGGTGAGTGGAGGTTCTTGTTCTTCACTATTGCCGTGATGACCATGATGTTTTCCAGCAGTGAGATGATCCCCAGGATCAGAAACACCTGAGGAGAGAACACACAGTATCAGGAAGTGTGGGTAAAGAAACGCTAAGCCGGGTCAGGGCTCGGTTCACAGGGTCGGCGTTCCCGAGTCCCGATACAAACCTCCACAGCAATGTGGACCTGTTCACAGGCTGCGGGTTTGAGGGTGGAGGCCTGGTCCTGCAGCAGTGGCGGGGTGGGGGTGTTGTTCTGGTGATGGTAGGAGAAAGTCCAGGTGGAGTTACCCAGCAGCTCCTCCTCCTGGTACGTCGACATGTTCATCCTGTTCATTGCCGCTGAACTCTGAATAATCCTCACTCTATCTGCACACCATTTTTGGAACAAACCTGACACAGATAACAAATATCAAAATGAATGTTGTTCAATATTGATACTTGTAGGATTCTGCTGTATAAATGTCATTCCCTCACGTGTCGATCTTGAACAAACCAGATTCAAAGATCAGCCAAAGTGATTGAATGTAGCATCTCAGTTAGCATCATAATATTTCTTGCTAGTGATTTTTATTTCTTGGTCGGTTTGGTGAAATTTATTTTAGTTACAGTTGACACTGTATGAACTGTCCTCTGAGCTCACCCCCCCCCTCCATTTTGGAGCTTTTGTTCTTCCACAGAAGGATTAGCAGTTCACTCCCAGGTCTTTGTCATTGTCTATTAACGTAGCAAAGTTGCATTTTTCATGTGATGGGTGGCATACTTTATTTCTCTTGGAGGAAATAGGATTGTCTTTGTCTTTCAATTTCTACTAAACCTCAGTGTTAAGACTTTAATCCTTGAAAATGATGACTTGTGTTTTGACTTGTAAACAAACAACTTATTTTACCTCAGTAAGGTTTCAGGATATTAATCAGTGAAGAGGTGAAGAAGTATGTGCATCCTTTTTTTTTACTTAGACATTTAACTTTATCAAAGTACAACAGAGTATTAAGGGAACGATAAGAACACAAAGTAAATAAAATTACAAAAATAAAGTCAGAATGTAATGACAATAAACTCATACCAGAACAGACTCATAATATCGTTAATATTATGAGTCTGTTAATAGTTAATAGTATGACATTATTGTCATACTATTGATTTTATACTCAGACTTTATTTTTGTATTTTTATTTTATTTTATTAGTATGGCTCTAATACTTAAACTGTTACTTACTTAGAAATAAATGTAACCAAGAACATTTAGTTTTTCTCTTAATTACATTCATTAGCCTCAACAAGGTCTGAATGCTGATGGGTAAAATCAAGAAATCTCTTGAGTAGAACATGTCTGACAACATGAAATAGCAACACATCATAAGGAAATCCAACAACAGATTCTTCTGGTTCTGACGGTTCTGCAGCTGGTGGCTCCAGGTTTGATCTGCGCTGGGGGACGCGTTGGCAGTGTGGTTTAGGGTTGTTTGGTATCCTGCATCTCTCCCTGTGCCCCAAGGTTAAATGAGAGCAAAACTGAACATTGTGTCTTATGCACTATCCCCACTGTGAAACATTGTTAGGGAAGGCAGTGCGACGCTGGAGTAATGCAACTTTCAGCAAGAACAAGGAAGCTGATTAGATCTATGGGGACCAAAATGCAATACAAGGAAAATATGTTAGAGGCGGCAGAAGACTTTAAAATGAGGTGGAGCTTCAGGTTTCAGAACGACTATACACATACAGTCAGATCCGATTTGCAGTGAAAAGGATGTTTAAACATGTTTAGGTGTTAAAACGGCCTCATCTAAATCGAGATGTGTCTTCAGAAATCTGTGGCAAGTGTTAAAAACTTGATATTCACAGATGCTCTTCATCCATTCTGACTGAATTTGTGTGACTTTACTTAGAAAATAGCATCAATTTGATCCTGTGAAGACAGTTTTGTAAAAGAGATCTCTGACCCAAGGAGTTTTATCCTGGTTACATGAAGGTTGAAGAAGAACTTTGATCTATAGAAAACCAAAGCTTGTAGGGGCTGAAGCAAATGCAAAGCTGACTTTTCAAATTTTTATTTACATTTGGAAAAAAATAAGAGAACACAACATTTGCTGTTTAATCTATTTCATAAACTCCCACGTCATAGCTCGTGGTTGTAAAATGAGGGAATACGTGAAGACTCCACAGGAATTACAATCCTTGCCAGGCATAGCAGGCCTTGAGGCAATTCTGTGTTCATCTGGGGATAAATAAAGTAGGACTAATATTCTTTTTGATCAGTTGATCAGATCAAAAATGTGGAAAGAGAAATGACACGACACCTCTGACTGGGCCCCATAAAACGGCCCCCATGTTACGGCCTCAGAATGCGCTGATGAGGTGATATGCAACAGATTTGAAAGAGTAGCTTTGAAAGATGCCTGAGGTCAAACGTTTTACAGCTCGTGATCTGAAAAGGAAATTCTTTCACCAATGTCATATGACACTTCTTGGGTTGCTTATAGGTTCCACAGACACAATATATACTTCTATCTAATCCTAACATCTGGGCCTTCTTCAGGGAGCCTAAACAACACAGTAGGTAAGAATATAGATTTTATAGATCAACTGAGAAACTATCAGGCAAAGATGATCTAAGCTGAGTTAGCTTCAGTTAGAAAAATAGCTGGTCAAATCGGCCTGGTCATGTACCAGTACCTCACAGAGAGAGGCAGCAGGACTTTATTATTCTCTTTTTTCACCGAAACAAGCCTCCGGTCAGTAGGTGGCAGCAGTGTGCAGCTTAATCAACAGGTTGCCTGTTCAAGCCAGTAGAATAAGTTTCCTACAGAAGAACTGGAGCAGAAGAGGAAGTTTCTGCTTCATGATGTTAAATATATCTGCCTCCATAGAGGAGAGAAGGAGTCGTTTGTGGTGTGAAAAGAGGTTAGTAAAACAAGTGTGACAGGCTATTAGGACCAGGCTAAGATAAATATGTTTTTAAAGATACAAGAATAAAGTCATATTAGGGGAATAGCTGTGCAATTGGCAGAATAAAGACTCAATATTCCCAGAAGAAAGTTGCAAAATTATATGAAAACAGTCATAAAAATATGAACAAAGTCTTGGTAGAACATGTGACGTGATCAGCTCAGATTTTTTATTTGCAGCTGATAATAATTTGATGCTAAAAGATGAAGTATTTCCTCATTTGTAAACTGATATCAACTATAGCTTCACAAGATGCTTTTTGTTCCTCATTCTGATGCAGTTTGGTGTAGAGTTCTCATAAAATCAACTTTATTCTCCTATTGAAAACAAATTGGGGGATCACCTACTGCAGTTTTCTGGCCAATTGCTGATTCTGATTTTGGCCGATACCAATTTTTTCTCTGAAATGCTGCTAAATATGGTAAGAAAGTAGCTGAGGTGGTAACAGTGGGGTAATTGTTGTTAACTGCAAACATACAGACATGACCTGGTGGGCGGGGCTAACAATCAAACCTCTATAAGTAGAGCAGAAGAGGACAGTGGCTTCACATGTAAGTATTGGCCAATCACCAATCTCCCGGTTTATCGGTGCACCCATGAAACAAACAACGCTCTTAGTCTGGTCCTAACACTCCGTCATAAGCAAGTGACTGAAGCTCACAGAAAAAGTCCAGGAAATAGACAAAGCCCACATAACCACTGGGTTTACTGCAAAATGTTCTGCACTTATCATATCTTCTGACAAGCTGAAATATAAGCAATACTGTTTCAAATTTTCCACAAAAAATGTTAAGAACCTTATGAAAAAGAATCAGTTGAAGAAGCTGACTAGTGACCACTTACAATTTTAAAAAGTTTTACCTTGCTTAGTTTAAAAATATGCATCCCAGTGAATCCTTTGCACTTTTTCTCTTAAGAATCACTGAGCAGTCTGGATTACATGGTACTAACGGAATTAATAAACTGAACTTGGAAATTGTTTTAAGACATCAAATTGAAGTTGTTGCAGCTCATTGCTTTAATCAGTTTTAATATTCAGGCTGTAGAATGCTGCTGCCAGTGGTGTGTACACATAATGACACAATCTTACCTTTATCTTTAATTATGGCACACATTTGCTGTGACATTGTTTCGATAAGCTTCTGCAATGTCACAAGACTTATTTCCATCCAGTGGTAATTAATTTTTCATTCAATTTTTTTCTTTTACTGATTATCAGAAAATCTGACCACTGCGCAAATGCTATTTCAGCATATTTCCATATACTCAGTATTCTCAGTCCAGGATCCATGTGTGAAAATGATGTCTCATCCTTCCAGTGAGCCTGATGAATCCTGGCTTCGTCATCTGGCAATATGGCTGTGCCATGACTGAAGGAAACAATCTGTTGATGGAATACCCTGGGGCCTCATGTATAAATTTGCACACTACTCTGCGTGTGTAAAATTAGAAGTTGGAGTGAAAGTGTATGCAATCTTTTGAACTGCCATGAAAACGTGTGACAGCAACGCAAACATTTTATAGGCGACAGTAACAAACTACAATGCACCAAAACTCACCTAAACAAGCTGAAATCTTATTCCATACAGCAATACGGATCCAGGATCCAACATTTTTTTCACGATTTCAGTCTGTGCACCTATGTGCATGAAATACATCTAAAATTCCATTCTCACAGTCAGAGAAAACGGAGTTGGATCAGCAAATTAACTCCAATCAGGTCAGGCTTGATGATTAATAAGGTGGACAAGGTGTAGACAATCACACATGTACATAAAAAGCTGTATAAAGGTGTGTGTAATTGTGGAACGGTGGCAGCTGTGGCCTCCTCCAGTGGCGTTGTCCCCTGCTGGAGGGAAGGAGTGTGTGTTCACAGATCATGTGAAATGATGGCCTTCTGCGCCCTGAAAGGTGGCTTTTAAATAAAATCTATCATTATTTGAAGCAGTAGTTAGAAACAGACTCCAAAGAGGCAGTTGCAATGGTTTTTCAGGCACTTAGAGGGAGGTTTCAAGGTATTTATGGTAATTTGCATATGCATTTAGGAGTAGATTTGCCCAATTCTCCCCCAAGTCCAGATTCATAAAGGGAACACGTGCAGTGACATGTCTGCGTGCCGTTTTATACATCTGGATTTTTTTGTGTGCCATGAATTTCCAAATTTCTCCCTGTCTCAAACTTTCAAGATGAAAGCTGTGCACTGTTTTTCACACGAGCCCCCTGGTCATTCAGTATCTCCAGCCAGTCAGCTGACCTCATTATGTTGGTGAACTTTGACCTGACCAACTGCAGCAACCCCACACCATAGTGCTGCCACCACAGATGCACCCATCCTGCAGACCCTCGGCAGGATGGGTGCATCACTTCATCTGTCTCTCTTCTTACTCTGATCTTACTCTGATGCTCCCATCACTCTGGAAGAGGATAAACCTGGACTCATCAGTCCAATCTTCATGCTGCCTTGCAAACTGAAGCTTTTTTCTTTGGTTAGTATCACTTACTACTGCTTTTCTTAAGGCTACACATCTGTTCAGTCCTGTTCTTTTAGGTTCCCTTCACACTGTGTGATCGGAAATACTCAGAGCTCCACTATTGTTTTTCTTTCACTTGATTCCACCAAATGTTAAAGCGATTGCCAATCACAATCAATCAGGAATGTTCGCTGTCAACATTTCTTCCTGAAAGACAATGGTTTCGCTCTTTACTTCCAGTTTTTAATGATGCAGTGGAGAGTTTTTGAGCAAATTTTAGTTTCAGCAATCTCCTTAAAAGCTTTATCTGCTTGGTGCCTTTGATTTGACACTGCTTTAACCCTTCCATGGTCATGCAGTGTGTGACCGCATGGTTATTTAAGATATGAGAAGATATTTGGGGTTTTATACTTTGCTGCCAGCTGAAAGTCAACCAACCATGTAGCAATAACCAAACAGAATGCTCATACCTATTTGCTTAATTAAATCAGGCTGGTGACACTTTTTGTTTTTTTCAGTATAGTTGCACCACTTAAACCATGAAGTCATCATCCAAAAATGGAGGGAACATGACATAGTAATATGTAGTTGTGCCAAAACAGGATTCCATGAGGTGGTGCATTACACATACTGCGGTAGATATGGTCTTTCTCACAAAATATTAATTTTTGTAACTCCAATAAAAAAAGTGATGAAGCAAAAATGACATCCTTGAGAGAGTTCCCTGACGAAAACCATTTCTGCCCATTACACACATACCACAAACCATCCTGAGTTAAAATGAAGGTTTTAGGGTAGTCTAACCAAAGTCAGGACTTAAATTCAATGATCCCAAATCATCCAACGTGGCTGAATTGAAGCAATTAGCGAAAAGTGGGCTGGATTTCTTGCACTCACTTTACTTTGGAAGAATTTAACATTCACCACATCGGCTTGATAGTCTTTATTGCACCAAGAGTGGCACAACCAGAAAAATAAATAAATAAATAAAAAATACTCAGAACATATGTAGACTAATCCTTTATCACTGCTCTGTAGTTCTGTACTGGACTGGAGTTTGCCTCGTCTCAGAAGAACTTTTCGCTGCCTCCATTTTCGATGATTGTTGCTGGAATGCTTCTTTTGAGTCCCCACTTTATCATCTGCTTCAAACACTTTCAGCAGACTTGTCATACTGCCAGTCTACTCTTCGCCCACATCCTTAGGGCGTTAAATTGGATTCAGATCTGATGACTGGAAAAGCCCACGGCATCTCTGAACTCTAAGCTGTGGCCAAAAGGAAAGACAACCAGTCAGCTGCTGTATTCAGGTGGGTTGTTAAAGTAAAGCTTTTATTAAATGGCATTAAGAGTTTCTAAATGTCTGGGAGGAATAATCCCCACCACAAACATTAGTCTGAGCTGTGCAGGAAGGAGAAGGCAGGCCAGGTTTATAGATTTAAGCAGAGCCACCTGCTGTTATTTGTGCTTTATGGCCCGAAGGCGTAATTTGTCTTTGGATGCTTGTCTCTTCTTCAAAGTTGTCAGTTATCCGTCTTTAACAGACGTTTTCAAAGCTACTGCATCTAACTGTAATATTGCATAAATATGTAATCTTGTATTTCAGAATGCGCTGACAAATCCACATCTTCATCTAAACGCTGCTGTTTATCTAATCTACTTCCAGAGTTCTTTCATCTCTCATTGATTTTCTTCCACTACACCTACATTATAATGCATAAGTCCTCACCTTGACAGCATAATTTGCACCTAAATCACATGAACTGGAACTTTCTAAATAATGAAATTCAATTTGCATCAGAGGTATTGTAGGATGAATCCCAGTAGAAGCTTCTCCAAACTTCCACCACAGAGAAAAGCAAGCAGCATCCAGCATACATAGTACAGGAGTTAAAAACATTTCACACCAAAGGACCCCCAAAGTAGTAGTCAAGGTGACTCTGCCACCGAGGGACCATTTAGGGCCCCCGGTTCAGCTATGGGCATGGATGATGCAACATGTTCTGGAGGCAAAGCTTTAATTACTGAGACAAAGAGAGTCATAGTTAATTTTTTTAGCATATTAACTATGTCCAACTGCAGCTAAAATTAAAACAGATGAAAGTTACTTTCCTTTTTTTTAAATCATAAACAGTGTTTTTTTTTTCCTTTGGAAAATCCTAAACACTCCTTTTTATATGACTAATTAGCGCCTGCAGGCAATTCGACGAAGCAAATGTTTTCGATCTAAATGTGTTCCCCTGCACAAACTTTTAAATATACCAATAGCTCGTTCCAAATATAGATTCACACCTATGGAAGGACTCTTGGTCCAGCAGATTTCAAAGCCTTTACATATCTATATTGTATGTAAGCTGAGGAGACGCTAGCATGGCCCAAGTGACTCAATATCAGAGAGAAGCCTGCAGGAGTTCTGATGCAGCTCAAGGCAGACATGCATTATGAAAACATTTCATTCAGTCGTAGGTGGCAGCCATCTGCACTCCCTGCTGAGGTGTGCTTATGGGTGGATGTTCTGCTTCCTGCTGCTGTGACTTGAGTCGCTTGTTGCCAGTGTGGTCATGCGAACTCAGAGACAAAGACCACATGAAGGGCCACTGTGCAGACATAAAGATGCTAAGCCTTTGTTAGAGGAAAATTGTGCTCTCAGCTGTCATCATTGCCAAGATAGCACCTAACCACCCTGCATTGTTGCCTGTAATCTTGAAAACATGCTACCCACTGTTATACCACAGTCATTCTCACCTCCAGCAGAGTTAGATTTGAACTTTGTTTTTTTTTTTGATCTACAACTGACTGGACTCTAACAGAGTCTGTAGAGGGGAAAAAAACATCATAAACAAAAAGCCGTCCATTCTCAAAGACTCATCACCAAAGACAAATCATCAGGATGCCAGTGGAAGCATGCACAAATCTGCTCCGCAGTTATAAGACAGGTTTAATTGCTTCAATGCCAGTCAATACATTTTTTTTTCAATGATTATTAGAATAAAACTCTGGTGTAGATTCTGAGGAATTCAAGACATGGGAATCCCACACCCTTAAGCAGAGAGCAACTGGAACTCTTGTCTCTCAAAGGTGTTCAACTCGCTTTGGATGAGAATTAAAACGTCTTCAAGAAACAAGGAAGAATTCCAGCTGCCCTGTAACATTACATGTCCTTCACTGTGTCCGTGAACCTACTCAAGAGTCTTCCCCTTGTACTTCATTTCCAACATCCTCTCTCTAATGTATCCAGAATCTCAAAAACTCCTAGATTATTTCTTTGTCCCTAAAAGCTGACTTTGTGTTGTAGCAAAAATTGGGTAGTTTTCACCAAACATTTTGTCCAAAAGTGGCACCTACTACGTTGGGTGGGTGGACAGACTGAAAAGAACCTCATTTTTCCTCACAGCCCATCATCTTAAACTACACAACCAGACTTCAGACTACACTGATCCTCTTCCATCGGAGGAAATATGATGCCATTCAGTAATGTTAAAGTCAGGAGGAATTTTGCTGAATGAATTCTGCCGCGCTCATATAACAAATGTACCACAAATACACTCCACTGCTGCAAAATTACTGTAACATAAATACTCCAGGAAAGACTAGATTGGAAGATTTTTTAGATCCCAGGATGATTATGCTATGCAGAAGCTTTCCTCAAGTCAGCATGCAGGATGCTTGAAGTTGGAACCAAAAGTGACCGCTGGAGGAAACTCACAGAGCATTTAAATGTCATAACTAAATGACCAGACGATCCTGTAAAATGCCAATAAGACAAGACTGTAGTGTCAAAGTAAATGTAACATGTCTCACCCTAATCTCTGAAGCCTCCACAACCATGATCCAAATAGATTGAATTTGCAGTATTTATTGGCTGCTGCCCACAAATAACTAAAATCTGCAAATACTTGAGACCTCTCCCAACTTCAATTGTTAGCACAACAAATACTTTAATATACATCAATATGTACAGAGGAAACTGTCATGGCACCACTACAGAAACTGATATCTACTGTTAGTAAGAAACGTGCCTCTCTGTTCTAGAAGGTACAGTCAATTAGCGTCAAGGGAGCAAAAAAAAAGAAAAAAAAAAGAATAAAACTGATGATCAAGTAGTATTATGTCAAGTTGTGTCAAGTTGTTTTCCACAGAAAAGTCTGTGACTAGGTTGTTGTTGCTTATTTATTTCCAACGGGACAATGCACATTACAGATTATGCCAGAATTAGCTATGGTTCATCTACAGCCCCTCAGTGAATCCATGAATACTGAACCACAAAAAGGCAGGGGTTCATTGCATACACACACACCCACACACCCACACACGCACACACACCACTATTTAGATCAGGATTTCACAGAGAGACACATAAACACTTGTTATTTCACAGAATCGCCTTCGTTTTGTTGAATGAAAGGCATGTTTGATTGACCCCAGAACATCACACACTGCTCCTCTGCTCCTCACATGATAGCAAGTGGAGCTGAGGTCCAAGTAAACCTCTGTAATGAGCTGAAGGTTCAGGGAGGGAAAATCTAACTGTTATCCATCTGAGTACCGTTTGTTTCTCCTTCTGCATTCTGTGCCAGCCTGTTAATAAGAAACTTAATATACAAGGCTGGCGTTGTTTGTTAATCAATTTTGCTTTTCTGAACTTACTTCCTGTGAATAACAACACTTTCAGTGTTGTCTGATGAAGGCCTCACAGACCAGCATATTAAGAAAAAGAGACATTATGCACTGCAGCAAAACAGTGTCTTCGCTCACACATTGAAATTTTAGGTTATTGTGATTAAAGCAGCTTAATGGATTGCATGATGAGACATTCAAATTCTAAGTCTATTTTCAGGTCAAAGCATCAGTTCAAAATTAATGTGGCAAATAATATAATAAAAAACATACAAAAGAAGCTCATCTCAAGTTGCATCTCCTTTGAAGTGTTCCATATTATTCATTCAGAGATCTGGTCAGCCAAGATTACATCACAAACGTAATTAAGTGTGATCGGATGGATATACTTTTCTCATTTAACACAGCAACCTGTGCACACACACTGTCTGAATGTATTAGATAAGTGAAACTGACGTGAGCTCAGATGGATCAGAGTTTCACAGCAAACAAACATCATCAAACAGAGCTAAACTTAGCTTTTCCACAAATAGACTGATGCAATGCCTGTATTGTGTCCCAGATTAATAGCTTAAAAATTTACCCTAATGCAAACATCTGTTTGAAAAGAATGGCTGAATTATTCAAAGTTCACATTGACAAATGTTTTTTTGATGTTGGTTGTTTTATTTACCAAAGTGACACTTAAAAAATCTCATATACTCCTTGAGTTATTTCAAACAGACTCATCAAGCGTTTGTGTCTCATTTAGCAGTTTCACAGGCACTTTGTGAGATAAAAGTGAGTAACCTTGCCAGATAAATGCCTGCTGTTTATACTTTAAAGACAGGAAATATGTAGAATAAGTATGAGCAAGCTCGGCGTTAAAAGAGCAGAAATGAATAAAAATAATGTCTTTACTAGAACAGTGCAGCTGCTATCTAAAACCTAGTTTTGGGACTGCCAAAAGATCAGTCTAAAAAGGTGGACAGAGGTCCTATTTATTGATAAAGTGCATACTTTTATTAAAGTTTATTATTATGACTTGCTATGTTACTTTGATGTGTAAGTATTATTAATATTTATATCAGAAAGCACCAGCACCCTACTGTTGATCGTAGGTGTTGACAGAGCAGAAACGGATTTAAAACAGACACACCCCCGGATCCGTTTCTACTCTGATGATGTCGCACAGACTGACCCAGCTGGTACGGCAAGATCAAACGGAAACCTGGAGCGACTGATTGAAAGAAACTGGCCTGTACTTGATGAACCAATGGCACAATCGAGCTCAATAGACTGGAACTAGTCAAGACTGATGAAACGATGACAAGTTACAGGATTAATGTGCAATCACAAGATGCCAAAA
The DNA here is from genome assembly GCF_000485575.1 of Poecilia formosa. Taxonomy (NCBI): domain Eukaryota; kingdom Metazoa; phylum Chordata; class Actinopteri; order Cyprinodontiformes; family Poeciliidae; genus Poecilia; species Poecilia formosa. Next base: position 1,421,605 of record NW_006799975.1, read on the forward strand.
CCTACAAAAGCGTCATGTGACCTGTAACACTCTATGGTCTGGGGTACTGACTGGCGACACAAAAAACACTAACAAACACTAACATCAGCACAATGGAAATGAAGTGACTCAGGAGCTCGCTCCTCTAGTTTTGGGACTGCCAACCATGGCGTGAATGAGGAGGACTTGAGCCAAGAAGACAGAAACCCAGCTTCAGTGGTATGGCCACACCATGTTTGTGGAAAACAAGGCGCTTTGCCACTAACCAGAAAAATATGACATGAACATCCAAAGCGGTGGACCTAGACCTAAGAGACTCTGGCATCAGGGTCAAGTGAAGCCATGTCACAGAGCCTGGATAAACGCCAATAACGCAAAGAAAGAAGTTAATATTCACATCAGACATCCACATTCTTAAATATGTTTGAAGAACAATACAATTCTCAGAAGTTTTAGATGCATCCTTTCTAAACTTAGCTGAATGAAAAGACTTAATTAACTTTTTTCATGAACTTTGGCTGAAACCTGTAAGTAACCTGTTTATGTTTGTTGCACATGGAGCAGATCACCATCACCTGGGGTCTGACATGGACAGCACTGCTGCCGATGCATAGAAACAGGTGAGTTAAATAGCTTGAGATTAATGATGATTTTTCAGCAACCTAGATTAATGATGCACAATGGTGTGTTTGGAAATAGTAGTATATGAGAGGGGCTGCCACAAGTTTTCTTCTACCAGCAACAGTGGCAGAAAAAAGTAAGACATTTAATTTATTTCCATGACAGGGAGCCAAAAAAAAAAAAAAACAACAACAAAAACACTCAAAATGTTTCCTCCAGGCAGAATGAAGGCATGGAGTGAGAAAAAGTTCTGTTGGCTGACATTTTTTACATTTTAGTGGGAGGAAGTAGCTCAAGAGATAATCAATGATACGTAGGTAGCATTAAGTAAACTGGATAACTTCAATTTGCCATCCTTATAAAGGAGGAGGTACCTGGAGAAGTTATTTGATGTAATCTTAATAGTAGATTTGCCAAACTTCTCTCTTCTAACATAAACTATTCTGCATTAACAGGAGATGTTAATGCAGGCACTTGCTTAAGCTCCTGTCTGAGTTTAAGGAAGTTTCAGCCATTAGTTGCCATGCCTGCTGAATTACAACATATAGACTCACTGCTGGTTATTATCCCACCAGGAGAGTGTGTGAGCAAAAATGGGTTGTTAACAGGCTGAGCTAGCATCAGCTGTTCACACTGTGGAACAGATTGCACCCAGCTGAGAATATCTTATTTTTAAAGGTGCGACCTCCTACTCAAAACTTTGATTTCCGAACATTTTAATAGCTCATCTTTGTCATAAGGCGGTTTAGATGAGGTGAGGAGAGACGCCGAGAACCCAGGTATGGTGAAGATGATGAATTTAATGGTGATAATAAAAGCTCAACAGTCCATTACAGGCAGCACGGCAGAGACTAGCACACAGCTAAGTACCGGTAGCAACTGATTCACAGGACTTGAAACGAGAGCTGACACTACCAGGACTAAACAGTTCTACTGGAGCGCACACACAACGTAAGCCAAAACTGAGACGTTAGACATAGACAAGGACCCAACGAGGAACACAGACAACAGGTGGGTTTAAATACACAAGGGGTAATCAGGGGAATGAGACACACCTGGGAGCAATCAACAGGGAGGACAGGACAGAGACTCACAGGGAAACAGGATCACATAGAAAAACTCAAAATAAACACAGAAAACCACGGATCATGACAATCTTAGGCTGGGAGATGGTGAGAGCAGGTCCTTATGCTTCTGTGGGTGCTTGCTAGCTGAACCTGCAGATTCATACACGAAATAAAACAAAAAATTATTATCATTTAACAACCTGGATAGAAAGATACAGAACTTCAACCACACAATAATAAGTTTTCATGGAATATTTTTTTCCAGCAAAGTATCTGAAGATAATTTTTAATGCTACTGGACAAAGTTTGCACAGCAGCAGTCATGAATGCTACTGTACCACTAAATTAACAGAGGTTTTAGTGAATCATTCTACTGCTTTAAACAATTATCACTTCACATCTGCACTGTTAGCTTATGATGTGTCTCCATAACATTTACAAACAAAATCTGTCAATTTAAATCAGTAAGAAAGGACATGGACATCATTAAAACAATCTTAGGTATGCTGCTAAATAAGAACATATTACAGCTATTTAATAGAAAACATAATCAGTAACCTATAATATATTAGGTGGCAGCTGTTGTGGCACACTGACCCAGTGGATCACAGGTACTGTCATATCATCATTACCACATTAAGGCAGATGGCAGATGGCGATTTAATTGAAAAGAAGACGTTGATAATCTTATAAACTTGATCGTTTGCACAAATTAATACTGGAGTACAAATGCTTTGTTTCCAATCCAGCTCGGTTGGTTGAATCATTTGGCTCTGGTGGGTCAGTTTACCTCTCTGTCAATTCACAATTACATTTTGAACCAATGCATTATGATTTTTATCCCCTCCCTTTTCTTTTCATACCTATAAACAAGAAAATGTATACATGTCATTTACATAAATTACTGTGCGATTGTTGATAAACCATTGGTGATAAATGTTCTCTAAAATGTTTAAATCTCACATAAAATGTTTAAATTGACTACCATTGTCTAAAGACTGTTTAAGTTCTGCTACGAGTTCACCAGTCCAACACACACACACGCCTACACACACACACACACACTCAGTTTAAATGTCATGTTTTGTGCTTGAAGGGCTCCAGAGTGCCTGGAGAGAACATGAAGAAAAACCCCAGGCTGGGATTTGAACCGACAACCTTCTTACTTCAAATCAACAGTGCGACCAGCTGTACCGCTGTGTGGCCTCCATTGCTTTTCAGAGAGACTTTAATAAATTTCCCAATTCCTGAGCAAGTGCTTGACTTTATCCGCTACTCAAGATTTTATACACTGGAGGTTGGGAAGCATTTATTTCATCAGACATGGGAACTATTTTTACATTTAGAGGTTCTAGAGGATTCATTTGTGCGTGAAGATTTTCTGACACCCCTTCATGTGGCTTTTTCAGAGAAGTGCACACAGAGCAGCTGTAAGGCTGAGCTATGTTAGACTTCTGAGTTAATTAGATAGTTTTCACTGTTATTATGTTTAGTGAGTTCTAAGTACCACTGCAACCCACTAATATATAAAGCTATTATCTCACAGGTACAGATGTACAGTACGCATAAAGTTAACTGGCTATGGTTTACAACTGATTTCTAGGCAGATTAAAAGTGAACTGAGTGAATATGTTCAGTCTTTTTTTTTAAATCTTTTAAACACATTAAGACTCCAATCTGCCCCACAGCTCTGATAAAGGCTCTGCTTTCACTGAGCAGCCAAGGGTTTGTGCTTATAGATGCTACATAATGGACACCAACGATATGTAAAGTTGGTACTAAAAATACACAGAAATATGGAAATGGACTAAAGCGTAGTAAAAAAGCTCAATCAAACATCAGCAACAGGCTCTCACAGCTTTGTGAGTCATTGATGAATCTGTGCTGATTTTTTTTTCTCTCCCAACCTGGTTTTTACATTTTTTTCTTTAGGAAAAAAAAAAGCTTGATTTCATAATATCTTTAGTATGTATTCATGCTCCCAACATTCACTTTTTGGTTTTGTCCGCTTTGATACAGCAGTGGAGGTAGACCGAAGGTGGAGCAGGTTCTGCAATGGGTTCATTACAACCCGTTCCAACAGATTCTGGTTCTTATCTCTCCACTGATCAGCTGACACAATTTACAAAACAGGAAGGAACGCCAATCGAACCGAGTAGCTCAGAGCACCCTGCTGTTGTCACATTTTTATTGCCGTCATGTAACTGCATTTCCTTTCATGAGACCAACAGCGAATCCTGGAAACTTTGAGCTGTTTGTTGTCAAAGTGGCTGCAAAACAGCCTGGTGGGAGAAAAAATTGGCGCTCTTTCTGTGATGTCTCCGTTTTGGACCAGAAAATGTTGTGCGTGACATGACCAAAACTATAAAAGTGACCAATGCTTTGATATGTTGGAGTCCAATCAAAAATAATTTTACACCAAATCCTTCTGGGGTGAAACTGGATTTGTGATACAAGATCTTGTGATATTAAAACATCACGGTGTTTCTCATTGAGGTAAATGCTAACTCAACTACCCTTAAATCATTTGTTTGGGAGAACTGTGGGTTTCTAGGTGGAACTATAAATTCAACAGAGTGACTGACACAAAAGATCTATAAGTACTCATGATGGGAAAAGAGGCAGAAAGCATTGCTATGACAACCACTGGATAGATGTCTAAGGGTAAGTCAAGCTGCAACAATCAGAGCCCACTCTATCAATAGTAACTGGGAGATGTGGTACGGCAGACCATCCATAGTGAGAACCGCTCTAATGTCTGAAGATATTAAAACAAATGAGAAAAGGAAAGATCAGTTTGTTAAATTGTCAGAATCTATAAAATTCACAACAAAGGTCTTTTTGAATCATAAATTTGATCTTTGAACTTTTCTTGGAAGTAATATTAAAATCTCATCGCGTCTCATTCTCGTGAAATCAGCATCGTGTCTCGTCTCACTTAGAGACCTTTTGATCTATCTGCCTTTCTTTCTATCATCTACCTTTTGATATTTATTTCCTTTATTTTCACAACTATTCATTTTCAGACTAATGCAGATTTGGAAGTTTGTCTCGAAGCCCTTCTATAATGTCTAAATCCAGTAGGTTACAAATGTACATGCAGCCAGTCAGCTGAGCAGAAGCAGTACAATGATTAACATCTAATTGAAATTCAACACATAATTTAATTTGTCCAGACAGGAATAAGTTTTAATAAACACTAAAATCTCTAAGAGGTACGTTAGGCTATTGAAATTTGTTGAAGAAAAAAATAAATAAATAAATAAAGCATGCTTTTAAATTCTGTTCATTCTGCAAACAGACAAACAGGAAAGCTGAAGGAAAAATATTGTTAAACAATTTCATAATCCAACCATTTTCTAAAAGTCATTTGGAAAATATTTTTGCGTTTCCAGCTTACATCACCAATCCCGTCATGTGTCGAATAGATTTGTCTGTTTTCTGATAACCTTTCATACAGGAAGGTGAGTCAGGAGTAAACAGCTGACGATACAACAGAGTGCGGCTGATCGGCCCGGTACGCCACACTGAGACCTCAATCTGCAGCTCATCTCATGATGCGACTGAATCCAATGACACGGGAACAGAGCGCAGTCAGAGGTGCTTTTTAAAGGTTGCTAGGGATACACTATCAAAAACACACTGCTTGTTAGGTGATGTGTTTTTTTTTTCTCTATCTCTCTTCTGAATATTCCACCCAGAATAACGTAGGTATCACCATTGCAGCTCTGACTCGTAGTTTGGATCTGCAGGATGTCTCAACCTAATTATCTGGTGGTGATTGCTGCCAGCAAATTTGCATGGAAGAAATGTTCATATTAATAACATGGTAGCTGACAGAACCTCACAGTAAAATTATACCATTGCAACGTGTTGTGATGTGTGGTTTCAAATCAGTCTGTACCTTCATGCCTTCAGAGTTCAACACCTTCAGACTGCATCAGCTGCAGAGGAACTGCTTTGGTGACTTTTGCTGTCAAATCACTGGAGATTCGTTAGTCCAGTTTAAAGTTAGAGTTGGTTATTTATGGATAATTAAAGCGTTTTTAAAGATGTCTTTCAGCTACATGCTGCATAATCTTTTTGTCATTTATTATATATTTTATGCTTCAAGTATCTATATTTGCAGGGAAATTAAACCAAATTTTCTATATTAGATGCAGAACAAGAACTCAGTAGGATCACATGTATCCTTTACATGTGATACATGAAAAGGAATATTAATCCTTCATGAAACAGAAATGTAAAGCAAACAGCGATGGCTGTTGTAAGCCACCCTGAGCCTGTTCTGCTCAAGATTTATTTACTGTATTTATACATAGAACAAAAGAAAAGAAAAAAAAATTCTGTTCTGAAGTCCTAATATACGTATTGTCCTTTTCCCATTCTATATGCCTTGTTGTGCATTCACACATAGAAAAAGGTTTTATAAGAGTCAAACTGTGCCTAAAATAATCTGTTTGCTGCAGATCAGCTCAGATCTTATCATCAGTCGTCACCAGCGGCAGCACAATTGTCTCCACATGCAGATATGCAATAAACACTCTTTTCAGCATGCTTGTTCCATCTTTGATGGAATGTCACCCTGGTGAGGCATATAACACATCAAAAGATGCCTCTGCAGGTGAACGAGCTCAGATTTGTCCTCTCTGGTATTAAGACAGATACATAAACTGGACTGTTGGTTTAGCTGTTCCTGCCCTGAGATGCTTTCATTGTCAGTATGTATTTTACATTTGTGAGCAAGTAAAGCAAGAAGCTTAGAACCCTAAAGGAGTTGTCTGATTTGTGTTCCGACATGTTAGGGCGCACAAGCAAAAAACTGATGAGTATTTAAAATTGCACAGAGCTGCCACGTATAACACAAGCACCAGAAGGTGCCAACAGGTGCTGCAGATATGCAGCTGATGATTGCCAAAGCATCCGACTGTCAGTTAAAACATCAACCCATTAAGATGTGTCTCCTTTGATTCACATTTTATGTTACAGACTTAGTTTTTAGTCTTCTACTCATTTTTGTAGAACATCTATTGTCACTATGCCATAATGACAATAACAGATGATTAGAAAGGCGTGCAGAAAAATACTGGGGAGGTGATTTCTACTCTGTTGTGCTTGTCAACTGTGAGATACAGAACAAAATTTACCTCAACAACCTCCAATGATGTTTCAAGAAACAAAAAGTTGCCATTTGGTTTGAACTAAGCAAACAGGTATGAACAGGTATGATACCTGGGTGAATAACTTCCAACTGGCATGAAGGTAATGCCATTGAGTACCTTCTCATTTCCCAGACATCCATGTGGAAACAAACATCCTATGGTTGGTAAAAGATGCTAGGCTGTTTAAGAAAGGTCAAGGCATTGGAATCAAGCAGAAAAAATATCTAAGGAGATAACCCAACTAAAATCGGGTTGAGAACTGTCCAATGTATTATTCAAACCCGGAAAGAAAGTGGGAAACTACCATCCTTGAGGGAGAAATGAGGTTGAAAAGTCCCCCCAGAATAGTCATGATTGATGATAACTTAAACGTTTGATGACATCAAATTGCAGAAAAACAACAGTAGCGCTCAGGGCAATGTTAACCAGTGAAAGTAAGAGTATTTCCACATGCACAGAGTGAAGGGACTGAACAGCTGTGTAGCAACAAGAAAACCACTAATCGGTGAAGCTAACCGGAGAAAAAGGCTTCAGTTTGGAAGGGAACATAAAGAGTGGACCCTAGAGCGATGGAAGGAGGTCATGTGGTCTGATGAGTCCAGATTTATCCTCTTCCAGAGTGATGGCAGCATCAGGGTGACTGTCTGCATCAGGCAGACGGTCTGCAGTGTAACACCTGCGGTGGCAGCGCTGTGATGTGGGGCTGCTGCAGTTGATCAGGTCAAAGTTCATCAACATCATGAGGTCAGCTGACTGGCTGGAGATGCTGAATGACCAGATTATTCCATCAATGGATTGCTTCTACCCTGGAGACAGAGGGACGGCCCAAGATGACAATGCCGGGATTCATCGAGCTGAAATAGTGAAACAGTGGTTCGGGGAGGATGAGGCATTATTGACATGGATTGGCCACCAGAGTTCAAGCTGAGAATCTTTGGGATGTTCTGGAGAAGGCTGTGCCCACAGAGGCCGGCCTCTCGCATCGTCAGTACAACACTGGATAGAAATAAATCCTGTGACTTTGTAGACGCTGATCGGAACAATGCCACAGAAAATTCCAAGATAAATGTGGTGCAGCAAAATACTAGAGTGTTTTTGGCAGAGGTGTAAAGATGTTTGGTTTGGGCTGGTGCATAGAGGCAGAGTGGCCACTCCCTATATAGGATATTAGTCTTCAACGCAGCTGTTTGGGGTTCGATTCCCAACCCTTCGCTCTCTGTCTATTTCCTGTCTAATCTACTGAAAATAAAGGCTGCTAGAAAAACCTTTAAAAAACAAGATCTTTGGTTCTTGGTTCCTGCTGAGAGCGGCTTTCCTTCTGCTCCTCTCACATTAAACCAGTAAAATAATCTAGCTGTCCTTTTAAAACCACTTCTCTCCACTGACTCACTGTAGAGTTTCAATAGAACAGCAGTCTGTCTGCAGACCACTCACCCAACAAGCATTCAGCAGAGATGAGCCGGTCATAATGTAAAGCAGACAATGGAGCTGAAAGACGGACACGGTTTTGGTGTGAGAGGTGAGCGGTGGACCTGTTTGTCAGAAGCCACATGTAAAACCCTGAGGGGAGCAGACTGCCACGCTGCGGCTCCTTCGCTCCCCATTTAGCCTGATCCTTCACAAAAAGATGATGTTTTCTTCACAGTCTTATTTTTTCCATTACAAGATGAGAGAGAGATTCTGCACAACAGAATTGAATTTGTGAGCTCTTGATGCTAATTGCCTACCCTTTGTCACTTCCTGTCATCAACAATTCTTACCCGAGTTTTTGGATTTTGCACTATTCAGCTCTCCCAAATAAATGCCACGGCTGTGAGGACACGTGTGTAGTTTTCTTGGCAACATGCTGGCCGAGACACAAGCAACTCTGACGGTAGCTATAGGAAGTTGAGCTGATGCAGAGCTGACTGATCGGCTCAGCCGCGTCTCTGGATCCACATGATGTAGCAGAGCAGCTGCATCTCATCGCCTCATCATCCCTAACGTTTAGCGACAAACCCTCAGCACATACAGGGTAAGTGCATGTGAAAGTCATTTCCCTCACAGGCATAAACAAACTGCACATACTGGGAAGTTAACTCACTAAGTTGGGAAGCGAAGATCATTTTGGGCATGATTAAAATTAAAATCTCTTCATAAATGAGCCTTCGGAACTTGTGCAGAGGTGCTGACTGCTCAATGTAGAGTTCAGAAAATAGGTTGTTACAGCTTTCAATCCATGATAAATGTCAAAAAATTGAATAAAGTTTAGGAAACCAGACAGCTCTCCTGGATGCAGAAAGTGGGAAAAAAAAAACTAAAAATATGCATAGATAAAAATAAATAATAAAAATGCCTAATAATAATAATAATAATAATAATAATAATAGCAATTATTATTATTCCTAATAAGTATATATGTCTATGTGCAGGTGTCTGCCTCTTAGCTGCATTTTCTGTGACAGTTTAAAAGGAAAAGTACATTTCATACAGCAGAAGTGATGGGAGCAGTAGTAGAATTTCATAAATGAAGAGACAGACATAAGGAATGACTCACCTCTAACCGGAGCTGTTACACAAATCCTCCCTCCAAGTGGCTCTGAAGGACTGAGGAGCATAAAACGGGTGGATTTATGAGTCGTGCCAGTGGCGATGCTGAGTTGTGTGTGTCTGAGTGAGGAGAGAAAGGGAGAGAGAGAGAAAGAGAGAGACTGACTGTGTTGAATACGACACAGCCACAGCGAAAAAATTTTAGCCGGCTTTCTCTCACCGGGGAGCGAAGGGAGCAGCAGCCAGATGCTTCCTCTGCAAGAAATGCAGTCGCTTCAAAGCTCCAACAAACAGCCGGGGTTTTGTCACAACTTCTTGTAGCGTGTGTTCACAGCTGTTACATCCAAATGACTGGTAAAGGAAAAGTCTCTGTCAGCGTGTGATGATGGCTATATGGCATCACAGCAGTTCAGCACATTATGATAGATTTTATTCACTGACTCCAACAACTAAAACTTGTATACATTCATAAGCCAGCCACAATAGTAAATTTTGCTGGACGACAAATTATAATATTAGTGTTTCAAAAATCATTTTCAAGTAATAAATAAAGAACAAATAAATTAAAGAACACATTCTGATCTGTAAACTTTAAATGCTAATGAACATTTAACTATTTAAATTGTTAAATTTAACAATTTTAATTTAAACAAATAAACAACAATACAACAACAACAAATAAAATTAATGATGAAGTCTATGTAAAGAAAATTGTCCTTCAAAGAGAGAGCTAGTTGAGACCAAAGCACCAGACTGAAGACTTTTATAACCCAGATTTGGTAAAAAATAAAAAATAAAAAAAAGAGAGAAAACGATAAATCATGCAAATGAAAATGATCAAGTTTGTTTTAATTTATCATGTGATTAATTAATTTATTGGTTACACTTATCACAAAGTGATATGTTTAATCTGGATAATTATCTAGCTAATGAAAAAATGTGTTTTGAAAAAAAAAAAAAAAGATCTAAAATGAATTTAGAAAGTTAAAAGAGGAATGTGTCCCTGCAGATGTTGTGTACAGTGTCCGGCCTCAGTGCTGCTCAGAGCCTGCAGGCTGATAGCAGAGCTTTAATGACTCTGCTCAGCTGATCTCTGTACTTCACTTCTTTGCCTCTCCACTCTTCATGCACTCTGACCCCGCAATTTCCAAATGAAATGCAAAACATGCTTTTGAAGTTGCCAGTTCTTCTGGAGCGACTCAACACAGCAGCAGACGGGCCCCCACGTTCTGCATGCGCCTGCCTGGTCACTGGAAATGCAGCTCTACTCCACTTCTCAGTTCTCTCAAGGCAGCAGTTATGTTTGTAGTTTCAGAAGCTTTTTCTACCACGCTGTTTTCTTCCACTCAACCATCCATTAATACGTAATCAGACAGTGTCTAATAATTACATGTTATGGCTTGACCAACTTGTCACTGACAAACGATACAAGAGTTTTATATCAGTCGATATCAAAATCCTGCCTCATTTGCTTCATGCCATCAGTGCCTCATCACTAAATGTCTGGCAACATCAGAGAAATTTGGCAATAATTTCATTGATCCAGTCCATGAAATACTGGCTCCAATATTTCATGGACTGGCGCCAGTATTTCATGGACTGAGTGTTGCTGCTCAACACTCAAATTCATTTTCCTTACAAACATTAACACCGTTCAAAATCAAATAAAGTTCACTGCGATTTAAGATTTATTGTCAAGAAGCCTTTGTAACAAACAAAGAAAAGAAAATCAACCAAACCCAAATAACCTCACTGTTTGTGCAAACTATATCTGAGTTTCACTCTTTGAATAAATTAGCTTTTCAATTACACCACAATACATTGATATGCTGAAAATAATTATTACCTTTAAGAAATATTTGCACAGCAGTAAGACGGCGCCATCATGCACCAGTCTTTTTTTATTTTATTTTATTTTTTTACATTTTTAACAAACCCCAATGTTAAATAACTCTTTTTAGATTTTATTGTTGTTGTACTATTATTCATGGGATCCTTCTTGTATCTCAACCATCTAGGCTTGTATTCCCAAATTCCATTTCTTAAAACTATTGATTAGTAGTTGACTCTCAAACAAGGTCAAAAAAATGAAGATATAACTCCAATTTCGCCTGAGGTGTTTCTGTGTGGAGCCAAGTTCTTGGCTTCTTCCCACAATGTTGACACACAGACCTTAAGTGAAATGGTAACACTTTACCTGGATGTCTGTGAGGTGACCTGTCAGCCTGTCCAGGTTGATGGTTGGTCAGACTTCAGCAGCCCTAAACGGCATTAAGAAGGTCTGATTTGTGAACAGTGAGACTTGTCACACATAACCATAATTCTTTAAAACCTTTTCTAAAAGCTGATTTTTTTTTCTTTAAAAATATATTTCTTTGTGACTAGAAATATTGCAATAAAGTAAAAACTGTTTTAGATATAAAGCTCTGCAAATCCATATTTAAGAAACAAAATACAATAGGAATAACACATTTTTTTTCAGTGTTTTGCTAAAGAAACATTTATAGATCTAATATTCCTACAGGAAGCAGCCACTGCTGGGTTTTTGTTGCCCTCACATGCTACAGTAATTTTTTCTTACAACACTCAGGATGTGTGTTTGAAGCTTTCACACACCAGCCCTCCTTCCTGATGCCAGCCTTCAGTTTTACTTTACCTTTCCTGGTGGAGCTGCTCATGTGCTTCAAATTGATATGCTGAAAACATTCCCTTCCAGTCAGGTTTATTAATGTTTTCTTCAATGAAGCAATTTTATTAGACAACAATTCAGAGACTCAAAAAAAAAAAAAACTCTCAGCTTGAGGCAGCACAGTTTTGTCTGAAAAGACGTCTTGTCTTCTGCTGCTGAGTTAGGAACCATTTATAAAACTTATTTGTTGTTAGTCAAGGAGTATCTGTTATTCCTTCAGTTCTAATCTCCTTTTAAAAACGGTTTGTCATAAAACTTCCTTGAAGTGAAGAGATTGCATCACTGTGATTTGTTTTTCAAAAAGCATCTTGAGAGTTTCTT
>NW_006799975.1:1434435-1439801 GCF_000485575.1 Poecilia formosa
AGATAGATAGATAGATAGATAGATAGATAGATAGATAGATAGATAGATAGATAGATAGATAGATAGAAATTGTAATTTCAGCAGGCTTTCTTTTAATTCCAAAGTTTGGTGACATACAAAGTAAAAAAAAATCTATCCTTTACAATGCTGTGAAAAAGTTATTGTTTGAAAAAGTTAAACAGTGTGACAAAACCACACATACACACACTTCTCAAAATGCAGCACATCATACACTGATCTACAGTGACTCAAAAACAGATGAGGAGCAAAGACATTAGCATCTATTCACCTGGAAATGGCTAGAAAGTTGTTAGTAGGGCATTGGGGCTATTGCAGACGCACTAAGACAAAGACTGTCCCATAATTAGCAAAACCTAACAGTCATGGAGCAGGAAAAGCACATTCACGGGTTTTGACAAACACTGAACACACCTTTAAACCTTGAAAGAATTCAAAATGTTACTTCCTTGCAACAGCAACTGAGCTTTTATGAACTTTCAAATGAACATACCTATGTTCTAAAGAGTAGAATGTAGGGGAGGTACACACACAGGTGTGTGTAATAAGAAACACATCAATCAGGCTAACAGACACTATATATAAAGTCAAAAGGTCACCTGTTTTGAACAAAAATGGACATAACCCCTAAGTTAGACAAAAGGTACCTCGCACGACTGACTGGCTGTTTTTCTACAGTCTGCATGCATTGAAATTGGATTTCTGTTTCTATGTCTCCTGACAGCATGTACTGTAACATCGCCAGTACCAGCAGACATGACAGAACAATTACAACTTACCCAATCACAGCACATTCCTAAAGAACTCTCCATTTTTCTGAAATATGTCATCTGTGCTTGTTTTCAGTTTCCACTTTCTCTTCATTACAGTCAACAGCACCAACATATGATGAAGTCACGCTTTGTGTAGCCTTGTTGATTCGCTCCAAACCAGTAGATGGAAACACGCCTAATTCGCTTTTTCTTTTTCGCAACGTTTTAAAAAACTCTCTCAAAATTTTCATGACAATTGGACACAAACAGAAATGAGAAGAAGAGGAAGAAATATATTCTTGCCAGGATGCAAGGGCAACAACTGTGGTAAAATCACCCATTGTGTATCCATATCACAATATGGCATTTTCCATCATTATCCCAACATAAGTTCTTACAACACTGAGCTCATTCACACACTTTTGAACAGACTACCTCACTTTATGGCAGCTATAAACCAAAGATGAGATTCGTTGTCGTCTTAGAGATTGTGTCTTTTAACTGCTGAAACCAGCAGTTCTCCACCGTCCACCGTTTTGCCCCCTCCTGAACACCAACAAAGGTTTCTTCTCTATGTACAGTGAAATGTGGTTGTGTGCCCAGACTCTAGCTGTGGAGGAAACTTGTGAGCAGACTGATGGAGCAATTGGGGGGAAAAAATCACTTCAGAAGATTTTTCCCCCGTTGCCTTGTTAATGACAACATAGCCTGTGATGTTGACAAAGCCTTGATCCAACAAGGCGAAGAGAGGCTGATCGTGTTTAGTGTGATCTTTTTTTCTTTTTCTGTTCTATTTGGTCATTATAAAAATCTGTCACATATAGAGAAATAATTCCATTGGTGTTATGTAGGGCTGGTGAAGTTGTTTTTACAGTTTGTGTAAATGCTACTAGTGTTTTAAGTTGAGCACAAGAGTGTTGAATTAAGCAGAATCAGCCTATATGATGGATGTGTGGGATGTTTTGAGAAGAAAATGTTTTTTTTTTGTGAGAAATTGTAGTTTTGACTGACGTTTTCCTTTCTGGAAATGATCAGAGAACAGCACAATAATAATAAAATCCTCTCGGTTAACCCTCTTATTATGTTGCAGGTCAAATTGACCCGTTTTAAAGTTTAAAAAATGTTTTAAAATAGTTGGAAGCATTTTTTTTTGCATGAAACTTTTTCTATTTGTCTTAATAGGTGCACTCTACATATAAATTGAAAATTTATTCATTTTACACATCTGTAACCCCCCCTGCGTCTACTTGTTACATTGATACTGTTTGGGTCAATTTCACCCGGCAGTCAAGTTAAAGTGCAAAAAAAGATTTAAAAATGTCCAATTCTATATGTTTCCTTGAAGCTATGAATCATATTTCACCACACAAACACAAACACAACACACCACACACACACATGCACACGCAGACATACACAAGCCCACTTTCTCCATACTCTCTTTACTTCACTATGAACTGCGAGAAAGCAGGTGTTCATACAACTTTTGACGGGAACCTTTTCTGTTCCCGTGGGCAAACTCCACCCACACTGAGTGACACTCAGTAGAAGTGGAGGAAAACATAAATACTCTCTCCATGACTCATTTATCTTGATTTTAATTGGCGGGTCAATTTGACCCGGAACAGTATGTGTGTCTCAAGTTCAATTATGATCACCCTTTGAAAAAAAAAAAAAAAAAAAGTAATATAAAAAATGTTACCAAAGATCACTTTCAAGGAAATTATTGTTTTTTGTGTCTAGATATTTTTCAGTGGACATAAAAAAATATAAATTCAATTTTTTATGTCCAAATTAGTAATTGAGTAAGTTGTGGTCATTAATCCTTAATTTCTGAGAAATACAAAAACATCATTGCACAAATATTGATTGAAATGGTTAGTATTGGAGTTAATAATCAGATACAAAAATGTTCTGAAGAAATTCTTTGGTTTCTGACACTATTGCATGATAAAACACTCCCCGGGTCAAATTGACCCACGAACATTATTGCTATACCTCAGAAACGAACATAACAGGAGGGTTAAGAAGCGTAGATTTTTACCATAGATTCTGAGAAAAACACATATCTACAGTAAAGCAACCCAAACAATTCTTCTTTGTGTGTATCGGAGTTGATTTCATACTACACCATAAGGACTAACTATAGACAGTGAAGTTATAGATTGGGACACAAGGTCAAAGGTGAGCAGCTGGCACTAGGAAGTGCTGTGACAGATGAAGGACTTTTGACTGATTCCAGCTCCGGTCGGTTCAGAAGTATTTTCCTCCCGTATGAGGAGATTCTCCCTCGACTAATCCGACTCAGATGAAAAACAAATGAACAGAGATCACACAGAATTAGACTTCCAGTTGAAATAGGTTCAAAGTTTTGTTTGCTTTCCAGCCAAAGTTTGACTTTTGTGATTCCAAAGCCAAACTGCTTCTGGACTTTTTCAAAGCATTTTTGTCACAGATCTAGTTGTAGTCCTATTCTTCCCTCACATACCTAAACTAGTCATGTTCAATTCAATACCAGCACAGTGGTAGAAAAAAAATATAAATTGACCTTGACTCAATCGTTAAAAAACCAATACTCTTTGCTTTTGAGCTGCTCTCATATGTCAGAGTCATGATCTGCTTCAGCACCCAAACGACCAGGCTTTTATAAATGAGGAATATTTGCATATAATTTTCTTGGGGTAATTTGGACATTTCTGCCTAGGAGTCTCTGAACCTTGATTTATCACATTTCTAATCTTTAAAACTAAAAAAATTCAGGGTAACAGCAACTGGCTGCTAAATTCTCTATATTTGGTAAAACTGTTTTTGTCCCACTGCCTCGGCTGATGATGTTTTTTAATGTTACGTAAGCAAATTTGTTGTACATTGTCTATTACTATGCCATGATCCTGGTGGGGCTGGTCATGTTCTCTGTTATTGCGTTTTTTCTGCCGACCCACAGAGTTCAATCTTCTCATCAAATGGTCCACTTGAAGGGAGCAGCAACCAGTGTTAGAATGCTAACACTGGTTACCCTTTCTTTGATATATGTGTCTCTGAGTGTTGACCTCATGTGGCCCTGGTTTTTACCTAAACCTTACCTCAATGAACAATACAGTCCATAAAACTTATTCACATTTTGTTGCATTACATACAAACCCCCACTGGGGGCTCATTTCTGATTTGAAAGCCAATCTGACTGGACACTGGAAAAAACTATTGTTGTGTCCAAGTTGTGCTAAAAGGAGACAGCCTATCAGCGAAGCTGATAGGCTGTCTTAGCCTTTAATAGAGGCTAATTGAGGCACCTCACTGCTGATATCAGCAATTGACCAAAGACTTAGATCAAACACTAGAGTGGAACAGTCAAAGTCCAAGCCCAAATGCAATGGAGAATGTCTACCAAGACTTCAAAAATGGTATCTAGAGAAGTTCTCCATTTCAACAAGCTGGAGTTTACTTGCAAAGAAGAATAAACAGAAATCTCAGTGTGGAAACACTCCAAAAGAGCTGCATTATATATATATTTTTTTTCTTGGATTCAACTTTTGAAAAACTACTTCTATTTGTTACATCGAATTTTTTTAGTTTTGCTGAAGCTATAATTCTAATTTTAAAATGATTAAAATAAGAATTGGAGCTTGAGGAAAATCCAATAAAATTAGAGTAGTTTTCTAAGTTGGTTCAAAGAAACCTTTTCTTCAGCGTGTAATTACAGCTAAATGTGGTTTTACAAAGTTTAAGGATTTTTCATTAGTTTCATAAGAGATTTTTAAATGGTATCTTTGCTGATCCTAACCTATTCCTGAGGTGTTTGAGTCCAATGAAACGTCTTAATTCTGTTTCTTTCTCAGATTGATAGGAAAGGGAAAGTTTTACACAAACTGCAGAGCTGGTTGGCATGTGAATCAATAGTTCTGCTTTCAGTAACACGTGAGAGTACAGATTGAATTAACAAGATCTATTTATGAGCAATTTATATGAGCCTCTGTCTCAAGATCACACAGCATAATTCTCAGAAGGGGGAAAATTTCTCTTCTTCTTAAGAAAGACTTGTAAAAGTCAGTTTTCTCCTCAGAAGGTGTCTTAAGAGCACAGAGTCTTTCTGAAACATCTTTTGTATTACGACAACTTTTCTGTTCAAGGGCAAATTCTTTGCAAACATCACAATTCTAAGAACTTCCTCACCATTTCGTCAATAAACATTTGTATAAGCGAGCTCAATAAATGTGACTCTTGATCTAAAGTATGCAAATGAGTGGGTCTTCTGAGAAATAGTCATACAAATAAAGGTCTTAACTCAGGAATTTTCGTTTTATTAGTTTTTTTTTTTTAAAGGTTTTTTTTAAGGTTTTCTCCCAGTAGTTATTATCTCATCTTGAATCAAATCTTGTCTTAGTCTCTGATAGGCTGAAATTCAGACTGCTGTTGTTGCAGAGCAGAACCATACCAAGGGTTCTGGGAACTTTATTTCACCATTCTTATTTTCAAATATTCTTTCTTAAGTTAAATGAATCTAAAAACTGAGCTCCAGTCACATGCTAATCCTGTAAAAGTCTGTAATAGAACACATGCTTGTTTTGGGATTAAAATATATATGTATATATATATATA
>NW_006799975.1:1439952-1455877 GCF_000485575.1 Poecilia formosa
ATTGTGTTTCCCCTTTTCTAATATAGCAAATATCAAAATGTGCACAACATAAATTCAGCAGAGAGATGAGTGTCTTTTGTTTGCATTTCTTTCCTTCACATATTCATGTCAAATATAAAGTTTAATAACAAAGATAAAAAAAAAAAAATCACACAAACAAAAAAAACAAGCATGTCAGGGAGAGGAGAAACGTCCAAAGACAAAGCCTGGAAAAAGGCAGCAAGCATCACAAGAAAGAAGCAGATATGAGAAAGTGAAGGATCTGCCAAAGAACTTACGAATAGAAGAGCTTAAAACTGAGAAGGGCGATTATTGGTACCGGGATCAGGTGAGTCTAATCAAAGAATGTGTTGCCGCTTCAGGGAAGCATAAACTCAAGTCAGAAACCACTGAGGGATTCTAAAAGGAGAAATGACTGAACATAAACAAACAAACAAACAAACAAACAAACAGAACCCAGACAACTGCAGAAACATGAATCAAAAGGGTCAAAATACAAAAACTTGAAGGGTGATGAAAAAACTCACAGGGAGACGGAAGTTAAAACACATGGAACACAACGCTCAGAAGGAAGTCAACCTAAACCTGAATAAAAGAGAGAAATCAGAGACTAAAGCCTGGATGTTAAAACAATACTAATCACTACTTGAATTACCTGAAGTAGTAAAGAATACAACTCACATAAAGTCTATCAACCCATGACAGACTGATGCTCAAGGTTAACCAGATCTGAAAGCATCCAGGCTACATGAATGCAAAAAGTCCAAACCATCATCCCTCCACCGCCGTGCTTAACGGGTACAATGAAGTACAAACTTCCTGAAAACTGCAAAACAGTTGAAACACTGAGTTCCTTCAAATCCAGACTTAAATCAAACCTGTTTAGAGTTGCTTTTGAAACATTATAAATGAAACACTGATAAATATTCAGATGTGTAATAAACAAAATGTTATGTTACAATTGTTGACTGTGTCTTCTTTGACTGTATTTTTGTGGTTTTATGATGTAAAACACTTTGAACTGCCTTGTTGCTGAAACATGCTACACAAATAAAGTTGATTGATTGATTGATTGATTGATTGATTGATTGATTGATTGATTGATTGATTGATTGATTGATTGATCCATTTAGTTTTAAACAAACATGGTGTGGTGCAATATCAACTTCACTCTCAGTCTACACCTCCAGAGCTGCAACTCAGTGAGAAGCAACTTTTTTTTTCTCCAGGCAAACATTTCTATAAGTCATTCTTGTTCAGTCTTTTTCTAACTTGATTGTAATGATCTAAACATTTAACATGCTAAGTGAGGCAGATAAGCTTTAAGATGGAGCTTTTTTTTTGTAACCTCTTTAAACATTCCATATCTTGACCTTAAGTTAAATTGCCTGGGAAGATTGGCATCTGTGGTAAATGTTGTCTCCCCCCCCCGTGAAACTGTGGAATGATAGACTTCATATGATTTGGGAAAGACCCTGAACCCTTCTCAGGTTGATGAGCAATAACTATTATTCATAAAATCATTAGTGCTGTCTTTGTTAAAGCCCACCTGCATCCTCCAGAGCAGGAAACTATCAGAACTGTTTCGGCTGCCAAATTACTAATGACTACTTATAATTTAAATGTATTTAATCACCTCCTACATCCGGAGGGAACAGTAACGATGTACTCAGTTATGAATCATAGAGTAAAGGTGAAGCTTTTCTCAACTCATCAAGTGTATGATTTGAAGATGGATTTTCATTCTGTATTGATTTTTAAAAAAATAACAAATAAGGAAGCTGTAAAGATGTGTTAATGCCTACTTCTTTAAAAACAAATATCACACCAAAATAACTGATAGTTTGTGAAGACTCCAGAATTCATAGAGTTTAGGAATTATCTCTCTTCACTGCCTATAGCAAGCATCATTATATTGCAATAACGGATATGTGATATTTAGATAATTGGCTCTCCAATGACTTTGTCCAAACCGAGCTGCATAGCATAGACACGTTGAGCTTTGGATGTCACACAATGCGCCATGTAATTAGTAGATAATAGTAACCAATTACCATATGGAGGCTTTCCTCCTCTGACTCAGAGGTTAAGCATGGTTTCCACACGTGCTTCTCATGAGCTACAGCTGGGTACTTTCACAACTATTACTGCTTTCCTGACACTTAGCATCGGCCACTCCTTGACTGGCACTTGTTCAATCGTGTGCTTCGGGTGATTGATTGGATAAGAGGAGGCAACCTCACTCCCAGGAGAGTAGAAACCCACAAGCTGCAGCTCACTCCAGAAAACCTTGTGAACAGCCTAATCACGCCCACACCTTGCACACTGTGGCCTGTCAGGTTCCCAACAATTAATTTCCAGCAACCACCCTCTAATTGTTGTGTATACCTTTAGGTTAAATAGCTACATGTTCCCTAACAGCCATAATTGATGCTTATCTGTAGTTGGAGTGAATGGTTTAGAAAGGATAGGTTATGCACATTGTATTTAGCTACAGCTGCATATGTATTTAATACACACATCATCATGCTTTGAATCTTTGTGCTCTGTCTTCATGCACCACTTGATGGCTTCTATCTGTGAATGCTGCTACATAAATGAACTTTACAAATGCCTACTTACATGCTTACACACATTTCTTGTCGGAAATGCTTATTTGGAGACTGTTTTATTTCTTCAAACTTTGATGACCAAACTGTCGCAACTGAACTTCTGATTAATTGTGGAGCCAGTCCAGCGACACAGGCCAGAAATTCAGTTTAGATGAGGAACGCTGTTACTCGTTAGAGGCTCAAATTCAAAGCCTGAATCGCTCAACAAAAACTGCGTGAAGCGTGGCTGGATTATGACTAAATTTCTGTTAAATTATGATTTAGTTATTGTGGGAAGAGTAAAACTCAAGACTTCAGTCCACAGTATACACTCACATTAAACTTTAAACAACAACCTTCAGCCAAAGAGGCAGTAATGTGTTAAATGCCATGCTTCACATGCAGCCAGAGAGCTCAGAAAGCTTCAGCCTCCAGGTAGAAAAAGCTGGAGATCTGCACACAACTTGTCCCCAGCTGCGTCTGTCCTCTTCAAAAAACGTCACGGTCATTATGTGTGGGAAGAAGGTTCCTGAACAGCTAAACTCAGTGCCTTTTAGGGTGACACTTTGCACTGAGGAGTAGAAGACAGTGCAGATGATGGTAAAGACACATGGTGTCCTGTGTATAAAACAACAAAAATAAGTTTTCTATTCAGCTAGATGTGACAAGTGGCCAGGAAGATTTGGCTAGTTTTTCCAGACATGAATGTGACGGTACATTGTGTGCACAAACCAAAGGGATTTGCCTTTGGTTTCAAACACTCACAGGGTACTTACTTTAAGTAAGAATATTCAATGTTGTGCAACAAAGAGTTTGGTTTTGCAATGAACATGTCTTCTCTCAAGACAGTGGAGGGGAACCACTCTGAGTGTGTGATCCAGGATTCCAGGATTGTCCTAGTTTAGGTTCTCATAGTGATGTGTAGCTTTAGTTTTCCACCAACAGATTAAGAAAACCAAAAAGTAAATCCAAATGCCAATGAGATGAAAGTTTGAAAAACAAAAAAACAAAAAAAAAAACATGACTACTTAACATTGCCACCACATCACTCTGTTGAAAGGAAGAACTATGGTGGCTGACAGGTGCAAATGCAAAGGTTTTTGCTTCTGTTTTCTGTTATTGTAGCATGTTTGTTAAGCCATTTGCTGCAGGTTTACCCCTGTCGGTCACCATTAAGAACTCAGGCCAGGTCCATTTATAGTTCAAAGGCACTTCAGAGATAATAACATCCACCAGAAAGGTACCGGTGGATAGAAAACAACGCTAGGATTATTCATATGATCAGAAGAATCAGTTTCTGCAGGAACAATTTGCAGTGTCTCTGGGTGAGTTTCAGAACTTTTATTATTTTTAGAACACTGCCACTATACACCACATGCCATCGGCACACAAATCTAGGCCTGCCCTGCCTGGCGCTGCACTGCTCCAGCTGTAATTAGTGCAATCTGATGGCGAACAGTGCTGTGCTTTGCACCAACTAACTGCATCTATTAGCTGAATATAGTGCTTTCTTCTGGCTGAAAGAAAACATTGTCTAGCATGTTGTATTTATTAATGTCTGCTTATTGTGGTCAGATGGTGGGGGATGGTAGGTAGTGACATGACATTCACGAACAATTTGATTCTTTTCAAGCTGGTTATTACAAAGTAATGTGAGTGAAGATCCTTTGTTAACACCAAATCTGCTCAGCAGATTCAAACAAAATTCTTTAGAAACTTTGAAAGCTGTTTTCTCACTAATCTTGTTTGCAGAGTGGCAACATTGAAATGACCAGATCGTCATTCCATTTTTCATTTCTATGTATTTCACATCAAGCTTAGAATCCACACTTTCGGAATGTGTAAATAACTGAAAATGTCTGGGGGAGACTTGTTCCTGCTTGTGTCCTGGCCTGTCTCATGTTCTCTGACCAAAGATGTGAATCTCTTCATGTTAAAATTACCATGGAGCTATTAGCTTCTCACATTAATTCTTCTTTTACTAAAACCTAGCTGACTCCAGTTTAGATGGAAGGCCATGAATACAGGGGATCCCCGGTATATGGAACAATAAATAGCTAAAATACTTGAGGCCGAGTCTAAGAATACTTCCTATTTTTCACAGAACACGCTGAATATACCTTAATGCATTATGCATTAGCATGCACAGTGAAAGCTTAGTACTACCACAGAAGTTAATATCTACAGTCTTTCTTCTGTCTGCCTTTGGGTGTTCAGCCAATCACTGCCAACGAAAATGAATGGTGTTCCTGGATTGGCTGTTCCCACGCCAATCGATAGCGTGTGAAGTCGGTTAGAAGCGGGTTCAGAGTGGACTCTGCCTCAGTCGACTCGCAGCTCTTTCCAAAGACCAATCCTGCTGTTACAGCTATAGAACCTTTCTCCTGGACCAATCTGCAAACTTCATTTTGAATCTGAATGACCCCAATCAGCTCATAGTAGAGGCAAATCTCCCATGAAGAGTCTGGGCTGGGTAAAAAGGTTAACTAAGACATGTTGGTTGAATGCTTGTGTTTGGAGTTGCTGACTGTATGCTGTGTGATTATTATTGTTTTTTGTGACTCATTCAGGCTCGATATTTTAAATGACTGCATCCAAACTGGAGATTTAAATAACAAGCAGAAACCAAGGTCACCCTCTTTTGATCTTTTTCTCACACACGCTCACTCCGTTGTTGTATTAAAGAGCTCTGAAGCCATGTTTTCTTTGGTCTGGAGACTCGAAGCACATGTTCGAGTTTTTATGATTCTTCCCTTTTTACTTTCATGTCTCACTGAGTAGTAATATCAATTGGCCCCGCTGATCCTCCGTTGTTTTTAATTAGTCAACAATATTTTATTATTCCATTACATTTCATCAGTTTGTTAATTTCATTTGATCCTTCACTTATTCAATATTTATTTCTTTTCATTAGTAGTTAGATTGTCCATCAGTTATTTACTGGATATTTTGAGTGGAAGGCTGAGCTATTTTGTTAATAAATCCTCAGAGTTAATTGGAGATCAGTGTGTCTGTTGTCCTGTATCTTGACTGACATGTCAGAGTAATGAGTCCAGATATTCTGTTGGTGAAACTCCAATTTATTCATCATTTTATTAATAATAAATTATTGATCATAATTATTAATAATTACACAAGCCAAACACTGATGCAGTTCCTGAATCCCAACTGTGTTTGTTTGATCAGTTGATCAGATTTTATGTTTTATTAAATTCCTATACGCAGTTTTAAAGCTTTTTAAACTTCTAAACGTGAAACAAAAGAAGTATGTTAATTAAAAGTCTGAACCAGATGTTTTTTTCCTCTTTTTTTCCCTTTTTTTCAGGCTGTTCTGGGTTTGGATTTATAATTTTCTACAACATTCAAATCAGACTCTTTTCTTTATCTTTCTCATTTATTTTTCTTTTTCATCTTTCACAAAGAATGTACTAATGTTAGTAAAAAAAATATCTTTGAAGATGCAATAATATTGGACTTGTACAGAAAATACCAGGATTAAAACTTCCGTCTCGTTTATCTGAGAACAAAGAAAGGCAATTGCTAAAAAAAAAATAAAAGGGGGCAGAAATAAATAGTTTTGATTGATCGTGACTCTTTACATTGCAATTACTTGAATCAAACTAACCTTAGAAGCACTTGATTGAATATTGTCTCCGGTGCAATTATATTACAGAAATGAAGAAAGTGTAGTTCGGTGTTGATGGATAATAAAAGACATTTTTTTTATCCTTCTCTTTAATCAGAGATGTGCTGGGCTCACATCAGCACAAGCCAGACTGGAAGAAGACAGTAAATAGATTAACCTTTAAAGAAGAGAGGCTTGCTTGCTTGCAGGTTCACCTTTATGTTAAATAAGGTCCAATTTGGCTAATCTTTAGATTAAATCCTACCAGTACAACATCAGATTGTAATTACAGTGCAGTGAAAAACTATTGGCAGTCTTCTTTTTGCTTGTTGTTGCACTTCCATTTTTCAGATCATCAAACATATCAACATGGATGAAGATAACCTGTGTGAACATAAAATGCAGCTTTAAGACGGGTGGGGGAAAAGATCCAAACTAACTGTGTGAAAAATCTGAATAAAATCTCGGTCCACCCGGGTTGCTTTCATTTCTTTTGTTAGCCACAGAGTTGGAGGGGTAATGCTCTGGGCTGGTTGTGTGGCCACAGGACCTGGACACCTGGCAGTCATTGATTTCATCCATAATTCATCTGTGTACTAAAGTATTCTAGAATCAAATGTTTAAAAAATTTGTTGATATAGGCAATGAAGCAAGGCTGTGAAGAAGAGGGAACCATGATTGGTCCACAATGAGGTGAAAAACCAAGACAGATAACTGGTCTGGCTCCACAAGTTACTGAATGTGAGGTGTACTTAGTTTTTGACACGTTTTTTGACTCCATCTCTACTTAATTCATAATGATGGTGTAGAATCCTTTGTGTGTTTCTGTACACTTTGAGCTTTTTTTTTTTTTTGCATAATTTTGGAACCTGGCAAAGCCCAAATCATTTTTCATTAGGTTCAAGTAAATAAAACAGAACTGACAGCAGGTTTTGTTTTCTGTATGTTCTTTTTTCATTTTATAGCTTAAAGATGAAAAAAAACATTCTCGCTCTCTTTTGAGTATTTTCCAATCTTTCTGCTTCAGATGACAGCAGGTTCAACATGTTAAATCTGCTTCACTGTCACCTGACAAGAAAAAAATATCTATTTTTGAACACAACAAGCTCCCTCCCCCAACCCCTGCTGAATGAAAAAAATACTTGCAGTCTACTTTATACATTTGTTGCTGTTTCACTTTAAGCCACTATTGTTATGGACATGTTCAGTAGGCAGAGGCTTTTATAGAGGAGACGAACACCAACTTTTAAATGTCAAAATTCACATTTCTAAACTCAGTCATGTAAACAAATCCATTTTGGCTCATTCTCAGCCCTCTCCAGAGACTAATTGCTTCTGTTCCAGTGGAGGAATCTCCACTTTGAATTGGACATGTGTAGTTTTACGCCCCACAGTCAGGACGCTAAACAAGAAAAAGCCAGTTCTTTATGTAAACACACATTTTGCCCTTTTCTTCCCCCCAGAGCAATATAAGATTTGTTTCGCTAACATACGCAAAGAAAACATAAAGTCTGTTTAACAATGATGCAAACTATAGGGTAAGTGGTAAGTGTCTAAAGGCAAAAGCAGCAGTTCACTTTGATCCCACCAGCATTACGATGGAATGGAGCAGCAGATCGACGATTCTGATGTGGTAATTAGACTCTGGTCTGTTGTCGTGAAGGAGATGCTTCCTAAGGCCATGCAGTATTGATTTGCTGCATCCTCAGTGCTCCAGCAGCGCTCACATATGTTCATGGGATGAATTGTGACTGAAATAAAAAGATTCTCCTGTATGGAAGATCACAAGAGCTCCTGGTATTTATGGCATGCTCTCTCAGTAGCAGCCGACTAGAAAGCAGACAAACGGTGCCGGACACTTTCCAGTATATTCTTCTGACCTCACCTGATGAAAGAGCACCTTACTAGAGACTGCACTTACTGATGAAACTGAAGGAAACAATACTCCCCACCAGTATCCTCACAACAGTACACAGAGCTTTGGGGAGGAAAGAGCTGGAGAGGTTAGTGAGGAGATCTGAAACGATGCCAGAGTGTTTTCGCCTTGGAGCAGTCGGACTCATACCCAGCAGATGTTATGTCCCTTGGCAACAGAAATTTCGACATTCTTGGTCAGAATCTTGTCTTGATGAGACGAAAATCCCCTTAAAATGGAACAAAGTAGATCCAGTCCTTTATATCCTTCAGACTCTTAGATCCCAATCATTCAGTGACCTTTGTCCATTCACCAAGTCCATTGCAGCAGAGTTGGGGTCTTTGGGGCAGAGAGCAGGGCAGCAGTCAAATCAGGAAACCCGGAGCTATGGGTACACAGATCTTGTCCTTTACAGGTGGTGCGGAGCCTTTAGCCTGTCCATGGATTCCAGGGAGTCGTCCTCTGCTGTTGGTCCTTCTGCATCATGTTAGCTCTACTCCGACACCAGGAACAAAGAACCCTTTGCTTCCCCTTTTTAGAGTTTATATACCTTCTGTTTACATGTTTGTGTATGTGAATTGGCCAGATGGCATACAGGACGACTCATCCGGTCATGCGGGTGGGCCCCATGTTACCTCTTAGCCTTTTGAAATCTATAGCATTTCATTTCACCCACTCTTGCTTCCCTTTACTTAGCCCATTCAACCATGAACATGTGTTTACACTTCTCCTTTCAGACTTCCCCTGAGTACACTGCCTCCCTAGTTGTTATCTCAACTCTCTGCCTCATAACGACTTTTAGTTTACATTTTAATTCAATTCAATAACACACTTCACAGGTATTATATCTCATTTCAACATAACCAAGTTTATAGTATAATCAAGTTTATAGTATTACCATGCACACCTAACTATATGTCAAACAAAATCAAAGTACATGTATTACATATCAGATAACCATATTATATGTCCCATTTCTTTATTGAATTACTTTTAACTTTTTTAAGACTTAAAAAAAACCTTATAATGATAACAATTTAATTGAACCCTGATTACATGATATACACAATCAAAAACAACCCTTATAATAACATATGAAATACATAATTTTCTTTAATTAATAATAATCAAAATACAAGACCACTCATTCTTCTCAGTCTCGTATCTGTTTTTCTGCATGCGCCTGGAATGATCCCATCCAGATTGCCATTTTTCACAACAATATTGAGTAATTTAATACTATTTAGTTGATATTATTTACAAGAAATATTGTCTCAAGGCTCTTTACAAAAGCAATTTATTACAATCAAACAGACAGATTCAAAGTCAAGTTGAACTTATCCAAACTGATCCTTGTTATCAAACAGTGCAATCAACTTCAGCCTATCATTCCAACTGATTATAGCATCTTCTATCTACAGAGAAAGCGGATTGTATCTAGTAATTGACTTGCCTCACTCCTCCAGGACTAGCCTGTAGCAAAGGAAGAGAACAACAACCAGAAGAGCAAGACTTAGTGCTGTGTAATTTAGAAAATGTAGAAAAGTTTAGAAAAGAAAACATAAATGGTTAGATAGTCAAAATAACTGTAGCTATTAGATCACCTGGGAGGAATTGAAAATGTAAATTAATTTGAATTGGATGTAAACATAATCCTCCTGCTGCAGGCATGTTTATTTGAGACAAAAAAACTCATCTGACAAAAAGTCAAGGCACTAAGTAAAGTCTTCCTTTTAAGAGCTTTCTTTTAATAAACCAAATGTAATTTTTGAGGGTTTTATTCTTTTCAGTTGGAGTCATATTTTTCTTTTGTGAGATTTTCATAACATTCTCTTAATTTACTGGATAATTTTTCAATTTAGACCATGGGCAAAACCTTAAAATACTACCTAGTTCTATTTGATGTATTTTGTAAACACTGAATGATAGTAATATTAGGATCTTGTGTTGTTTTGATTACTTCATTCTGGTTTAATAATGATGTATTCCTTAGTTTCTTTTTTTATTAGATCTGTCTCGTTTTTGTCTTACTTTAATTCAGTCCTTCCTTAATTATTCTAGTTTATGTCTCTCCTTCCCCTCACATTTGCAACCCGTTTCTAATCAGCTATCTGTTTCTTGTTCAGTAATCAATCTCATTCTCAGTTACTCCTTGCTGGTTCCTCCTGTCTAATCCCGTTATCTCCCTGTTGTTTCCTTTCTTTGTTTTGCTTCTGGATGCCTGATTTTGTTCTGCTCTTGGCTCATATATATATGAAATCTTCATCTAGAGGCTGCCTCTTCCTCTCTACATTTGGTTCACTTTAAAACTACACTTCATGAAAAATAAATGCTTTCAGCTTATGTTGAAGTTTTAAACCATAATCTGTCAAATGCTGCTTGGCACAGTTGTACTGCAGGGAATTTTTTTATAAAACTATTTTAACCTTGACAATAGGAATATTTATGAGCAGAGGTCACTAAATAGTATAACAGCTGTAACTCTTATCTTATATCTGATGCTTCCAACAATGATTGCGTTTTATTTTCCTATTTGCATCTATAGATGACTCTGTATGAATCACAGATAGCCGCATTAGCATTCAAAGGCAAGAGCACATTGATAGCGTTACACCATTTGTTATCTGTTTATTTATTTTTCTGATAAATCTGTAGAAATAGGTCTAACCTGTTACACCAGTGTTGCTTCTTTTGCCTAATTAAATTTAGTTTCAGCTCATCCAAGCCCAGTAATGCAAATCTGAGTGAAGGAAAAAGTGTAGAAATATAGGATTAGAAAATAACACATAATATTAAACCAACATCAGGCTGGCCCATTGGTTTTGAGGGCTTTTTGTTTGTTTGTTTGTTTGTTTGTTTTTTGCTTTAGTTCATGATGTGACCCTCACACAATAAACAATTTTACTGGGAATATTATGCAAGAATAACAATTAACTAACTAAAATCTGACTTATGCATAATAAAAGGTCTGGCATGTACAGAGAATATTGCTTTCAGGATAGAATACTTTCACAATACCTGGTAAATATTGATCTAATTAGGATCAAGCTGTAGAGTAGGACTTTTTATTTCACTACCAGAACTGAACAAAGCTGGTACTCACGGTGCATGCTAGGGTAAGTGCAAACACACATATTAATTCAACTCCATAAAAATGCAACTTTATCAGAATGTTCTTTCTTTTCTTCCTGTTTTTGTTAGCCACCGCTACAAGCTGTAGGAGTTTTTTTCCTTTTGTGTATACATGGTTGTCAATAACAACAGCTTCTCAGAATAACCTACAGCAGCTTGGTTCAAATGAGAATACAACTAATAAAACCACACAATATAGAGGCATGTAATGTGTTTAAAATACAGAGAACAGCACATCTTTCCTGCAGTGTCTTGGTTGCCAGGGTGACAAGTGCCTACCAGGACAGAACTGTTGGGAATACTACTTTAATTCAAAAGGTCAGAGATTTTACTTGCACTTCATTTAAAAAACATCTGAAGTACTATTGGTGTTTTTCTGAAGAGTCAGAGACAGCCTGTTCACTAACCAGCTTTTCCTTTAAGATAATCAAGTCATTTGTAGATAAAACTCAACAAATTGCTACATATAAGACCTTTGGCAGTCATTTTGATTTGGACAATAACGCAATGCAACAAAGAAGTCAAACCTCTATTTGTTCAGACATTCTGCTGTAGATCCGTCTCTGTGGTTCTGGTATGATCTGATTTGAGCCAGTGGCTTTGGGTCAGATGGCCTCACATTCGACTCCAGAATGCTTCTGCATACAGAGAGGTTTGTGTTCAATTCTGACAGTGATGCTTAGAGAGAACAGGCAATCCCCTGAAACCAAACAACACTAATTTATTCACTTTTGTGGAATCTACATTCAACATTTGACAGTAGCACTACTCTTGCACTACGACTTGCCGGGATACCGATTCATGAGATGACTGACAAGTATCTAACTTGCTAAAGTAATGTCTGTTTTTGCTATAGAATGTTTAGCAAAAACACATTCTAGCTATGGATTTTTTATTTATTTTATTTTTTTTGCTAAACATTCTATAGCATGAATGTTAGACCAAACAATGCCAATCCATTAGATCTCACCTATATGAAAATGATCAGTTACTAACAGGTGAGATCAACTGCAGTAAATTTTCAGCGTCATTCAAGTCAGACAACTGGACTCCCTTTGAAGTGTTAAGATTTTCCTGCAACCGACAGTACAAAGACTGTGAGGGCCTAGCAGGAACAGGAAGATGAGGAGAGTACCCTCGTTACTGTGACATCATACCTGGACACTGCCCTGACTGGCAATGCTGAAAGCACCAAGAATATTTATAGCTTTTCTAGATGCTTCACATTAGTTTTCACACATTCTTGTTCATTGTTTTATTGTACTAAATGTTTTTTTGTGTGTGTGTGTGTGTGTGTGTGTGCGTGTGTGTGTGTGTGTGTGTGTGTGTGTGTGTGTGTGTGTGTGTGTGTGTGAATTGCATAAGCCTTTGGAATTGTGCATATATTGTTTTGTTTAACAAATGTTGAAAGCAAGATTTTATTCTACCAGTTGCTTGTTGTTCTCTCGTCTCCCCAGGTCCGTTAATGTCATGTGTAAAAGTGAAACCACAAAGACAACAGTCACAGTTCAATTTCACAATCAACCAGAATTTATTCAAACAATCAAATGCATAAAATCACACCAACGGCTGACCTGTTGGTGTGATTATTGGTGTGTCATCAGATATCAAAGCCAGAAAGGAAACATTGATTACCTGAGAAAAAATACAAAATATGAAGACGCAGCTTCGGGGACCACCGCTTGTGGAAGGAAAAAAGTCAGTTCTACCCCAGTGATCTGACTAGCTGTTTCAGCTCAATTACTTTTATATTTAACTTTTTTTACTGTCTGATGTATTCTGACATAGAGCCCGATGACGTGTTGCTGTTTGCACGCCAGAGCCCATGCAGGTGTTACCAAGGTCAAGGGATGAATCTATCTCCTGTCTAAGCCATCCTCTGCGCGTACTTTCCCAGGGTAGGAACAACATATGTGTGTATCTCTTAAGGAAACATTTTACTCAAAAAGTGGGACCGAAGTTTATCAGCTAATCGCGTTTTCTTTTCATCATTTCAAACTCCCTCAAACTGGATCCTGAACTACATAGAGCTCTCCTCTGACCTGGTGCATCAAATAGCAGATTATGATAGCAAAAATTAGCACAAGTTTCATATAACATTTTCAAACTTGTATAAAACAGACATGATCAATTTCAGTACTAAAACATCTATTACACATAATATTCTCTGTTTAGTTTTCTACTTCTTTTGTTATAATGAACAAAGATTTTTGAGAGGAATATATGATTTATACACTCTTAACCCTTGTGTTTACAAATGGGGTCCAACCGACCCCACACCCATATCACTTGTACCAGTTGCCTCAGTCCTCGCATGCACCAGGGTTAAAAATGTGATCTACTATAAAAGCTCTACTATATGGACTAATTTTAATCGAACCGTGATCATTACATTTAAGAAAAATGTTCTACTGATTTAGTTATGTATTGATTAAACCATGAGTCTAAATCTAACCTACTCAAAACAATCATGATCAGTCTAATATTTCAACATGCGTTAAAGTTAAACATCATTAAAACTAGCATAAGTAAACTAATATTTCCAACACAAAATGTTTTATGCACATTTACAAATCTCCCTTTTGCTTTGGCTCTGTTGACATACTCCTGTACAGCAGTGTAATTTATTTGTTATACAAATAGCATCCACACTTAGCAAATGATGAAGTTGAGTTGTCTGTGGTTGTAATTTAAAAAAAATAGTACAACCAACAAACTATAATAGTTGTATTGTTTTGTAACAATAGGATAATCTTGTTTTAATAAATAAGGAATGCAAGGAAAGTAAAATACTAAAATAATATTGTTTCATAATGTTTTAACAATGACCGGAGGACTGTTTCACAAAAGCAGGATTCAGAAATCCCCATTGATAGAGGTATGTTTATAAACTAAGTACATGTTTCAAGCAAAATTAGCCTGGTCTGGAGCAGGCAGGTGAACAGGATACATGTGCTACTGCTTTTGTGAAACCGAGTCCAGACTTAATTCAGCCAGGATATCAGGGAAATTCCCCCTTAAATCTGCTATCCTGGTTTTGTGAGACTGCGTAATTAATCTAATTTTCTTTAAAAACTTAAGCAGTTAAGTCGTTTATTACTGTGTTTTTAACAGCTGGAATCATTGAAGATTTCAAGAGGAAAAAAAACCTGACATACTTGTTATGGAAATAGTGCCTTCATCTAATGAGTGCAAAGGTCATATGGCCATTGTATGGAATGTGACCCGTCCACGCCCCTGCAGGTGCATTTGCCTCTAAAAGGTGTTACGTCAATCCGCGTTTCCCCATCAGATACGGTTCCCTCTTCGTCTTCTGGCCGCTCCGCCCCACCCACGCCGCAAAATACGCGCGTGCTAGTGATGAGCACTGAGAAAGCAAGCGCGTAGCAAGCACACGCTTGTTCGGCGCGCTTATCTTCGGAACTACAGACACCGTGAAAGCTCAAATAACATGCTTCGGCAAAGTTGTCACACTTTCTTCACGTATTTGCGTGAAATTAATAATAATACTTGAGCTTTCACGGTGTCCGTAGTTCCCCAGATAGGCGCGCCCATAGACATAATATAAATAATAATAATAATAATAATAATAATAATAATAATAATAATAATAATAATAATATCCTTATATTATGTCTATGGGCGCGCCCAACAAAGTGTGTGCTTTCTACGCGCGTGCTTTCTCAGTGCTCATCACGAGCACGCGCGTATTTTGCCGCGTTTGCAGGGCGGAAAGGCAAGAAGACGAAGAGGGAATATGGCAAGCCATTTTAACATAAATTCGGTTATGTTAAAACGGCTTGCCATAGGGGGAACCGTATCTGATGGGGAAACGCGGATTGACGTAACACCTGTTCCTGGCTATATGAGCTTGCTTCCTTATTGCTTATTTACTCAATGGTAAAACGCTGACGTCCTCTCGGTGTATTATTTTGGCCTTTTCTCAGTCCGTGACTTGATTTCCTTCTTCAGCGGTCATCATATAGTTGATTTGAGGTTTTCTTATTCTGGGAACAACTGCTGCGGCTCATCTGACAAAGACTGCAGTAGAACGTCGAAACATGTCAGGTACTGATTGAGACATAGAATAACCAAATGTTTAATAAAGTAAACTTTAAGACTGTAACTGACCAAGTTACCTAAAAGAAAAACTACATGAAGATGTTTGTCGTAAATTTAAGGAGGTTTAATAAATTAATTCGGATTCATTTTAAAAAGAACAAATCATTCAGGTGTGAATTATCATAGACGAAAAGGGTGAAATAAAAGTTGTTACATTTTTATTTGACAGTTTGAAAGTGTTTTGATTAATATTTACTGAACAACGTTTGTGATTCTTTTATTTTTGGCACTTCCTATTGAGCAAACATAGTTTGCTGTCATCTGTTGTGGTAACAGGAAGTTAAAGAACCAGATACTTAAAGAGGCTGAAAACATTGCAGACCTCAAATCATGGCAGTGGCTAACTATGGTTGCACATCTGGAAACTGCCAGGACTGAGTCTGTCAGCTATGAATATGACTGTTCTATCGATCAATCGATTGATAGATCAATAGATAGCTATGTACATGTATGCATTCATTCTGATAGATTTTGCAGCTTCAGTGACAGAATCTGTGGCAAGTGTTACTGAAGCCGTACTGAATCAGTGATAGTTTTAAG